>NC_043968.1:80569253-80801066 GCF_902148855.1 Sphaeramia orbicularis
ATTATCAGTGCTCGATAAGCCCACGCCTCCTCCTTTTTTCCCTCGACGTGGTTCTCGGCGTGTGATTGGCCGAGCCGGGCTCCTCATCAGGCCTGACCGGCTCAGGGTTATATTGATTAGGCCTCTGGCAACCCGGGCCAGATTTATTCTCTTATTAAGGGCTCCTAATGCCTGATCAGGACAGATTAAAGGTCTGCCGCCGCCTGCAGCTACACTATCATTTAGAGCCTCTTGTTACAGATTGGACGGCTGCATCGACATAATTAGCCTAAGAACTGAGCGGTGGAATGGGTACAGCAACTGGTACTGGTTCTTAGCAAAGGGAGAAAAAGGTAAAAGTACGTCATTAACTTATGCAACAGTGCGCCCTTATTCAAACTGATTGTGTTTTAATTTCATATGAGGCAGGATTTTTTTTTTAATGTAATTGCATAATTTCATAGCAGAACCGCTATTATGTCTTATCACAATTAGGGGTGTAAGAAAATATCGATTCTGCGAAATATCATGATATTTCCTTTCACAATACTGTATTGATATTAAAAAGTACTGTATTAATATTTTTAAGTATTTACTGAAATGCAGATATTGTGAAGGTTTATTTTTGTTGTTTTGGTTTTCTTTTTTGTTTATATTTTATTTATTATTATTTAACACTCTTATTAAATAATGTTAGTTCCTTTGTTGGGACTGAACTAAAATAATGTTCTGATGTTAGTTCTGAACTAATAGAATAGTAACATTTGAGCAGGATCTTAAACTGTAATGTCTGTAAAACGTAATTTAAGTTTGAACACAGGAACATTTTGTGATACAGCATTAGATCCTGTTGTGATCAAATAAAAATGTGTTTAGTATCTGTGCATATTTCATTATAATCATATTTCATTATAATCATTTTTTAAAAAAAAGAAACAAAAAAATTGCCTTTTTAACAGTATCATGATATATTGTGATATATCGTATCGTGATTGTAGTATTGTGATTTGTATTGTATAAAAAAAAAAAAACACCTGAATTCAGCATGTCCACATACTTTTGTCCAAATAGACTATGTATAAATGTTTGCATAATTCAATCATGATACAGAATTACGTCTGTCAGCTTTGACTGCCTTTCAGATTTTAGGTCCATGATGCAGAAGAGATGATAAAACTTTACCTCTATATTATGTAATCTTGCATCATTTTGGAACATTGTAATTACCTTTTATGAGTAAAAAAAAAAAAATATGGAAAAGTTGCATGAGTTCACTAGAAAAGCACTCAGAGCAAAGATCTCCGCCAAGGCAGATCTCCCCCCGACCCCCCAATCACCACCAAAATTTAATCATCTGTTCCTTGTGCCAGTATCAACATTTCCTGACAATTTCATGAAAACCCGTCCATAACTTTTCGAGTTATTTTGAACACGAACAAACAAACAAACGCCAGCAAAAACACAAACTCCTTGGTGGAGGTAATGATGTGGAAAAAATATGGAGTTGGATCAATGACAGTGGATGGAAATGAACAGAAATTAATAATAAAAAAAATAAATAAATAATATGGATAAAATAAGCAGCAAATGTACTAAAATAAAATACAAAACGTATAAAGTAAGTTACAAAATAAAAAAGGAAAATAATAAAAAAATTAATAAATCAAAAAAATACTACATAATATAAACAAAATAAGCCTCAAACTGAACTAAATTGGTGAAAAATAATAAAAATAAAAAATAGAAAAGCACTCAGAAAGCGCAGACCCCCCCGATCACCACCAAAATTTAATCATTTGTTCCTTGTGCCGGTATCAACATTTCCTGAAAATTTCATGAAAATCCATCCATGACTTTTAAAGTTATTTTGAACATGGACAGACAGACAGACAAACAAACAAACAAACAAACCAACACTGGCAAAAACATAACCTCCTTGGCGGAGGTAATGATGTGGAAAAAATATGATATAATTATAAAAAATTTATAATAAATCAACAAAATACTACATAATATAAACAAAATAAGCCTAAAACTGAACTAAATTGATGGAAAAAAAATAGAAAGGCACTCGGAGAGCGCAGACCTCCGCCGGGGCAGATCAGTGGCCCACCTCCACCCTGATCACCATGAAAATTTAATCATTTGTTCCTTGTGCCAGTATCAACATTTCCTGAAATTTTCATCCAAATCCGTCCATAACTTTTTGAGTTATCTTGCACACGGACAGACAGACAGACAAACCAATGCTGGCAAAAACAGAACCTCCTTGGCGGAGGTAATGAACAAACACCTGAGCAGCTAAAGGACAAACCCTCAATAAGTCAAACATCCTCATTAGACGTGTCATTTAGTGTTGAATCCCTCTACGTTCTAATGACAGTGGATCGCAAATGAGATTTTTGACTGAACAGTAAAATCAATCCAAATCCAGACCAGTCCCATCTGATTGATTATCCTGCTTTTTCTAAAATACTTCTAATCAATCACTCATGCGTGATCAATACCATCCAGCTGGTCCTCTGCTGTTGTAGCGTCTCACGCCTCGTCGCTCTGACTCTAATTATGATCACTAATTCTGGCTCGTGGGCTGCTCGTTCTCTCTGTGGGCTGCGCGGGACAAAGCAGAAACAGATTTCAACACCCAGGTGTATCCGTCTAATCCGCTTAATCTCACTTAGAGGAGCTGAACGGCTAAGGACACGCTTGAACATCTTTTTCCGTCGGCGGTGGTAAAACTCTCCCAGGATCAGATGTGGCTCTGGCTGCACTCGACTGAGCTCCACGGCATCCAGAGGTGGTCTGATTGATTTCAGATGGGTCCGGGCTCCGCTAGACCCCCCTCCGGTTTTGCAGGAGGTTGTCGAGCACAAAGCAAACAGAGTGAAACTCACCATCGCGCGGAGGCACATTATCTACTGTGGTTGCTAAGCGACCGGAGGAGACACACACATACACACAACATAATGGTTAATTTGTTTCCAGCTGTGTCAGCAACGGGAAGCCCAAACTGAGGAGCTATATCTCCAGCTTTAGTTTCAGAGATGAGAAACACCCAGAAACAACAGCAAACTAAGTATGTTCATGTAGAGTCATTCAGTTTCTGATCTGGACACATGACACCTGTTGAAGCAGCACCTGAACCAACCACCTACCAAATCAACCCACACTGATGATTAGTAATTACAACTCAAAAATGTCAAAAATAATGTCAAAATTAAAGATGAACTCTTTAAAGCAGATCACAAAGCTTCTAAAAAATAGAACCAATGCCACTGTAGCTCACTCTAACACAATTAGAACCGAAATTTATATGATATATAGACGATATATAATCAGTATAATTAAAGAAATATACATGAATAAGTGTGCAAAAATTTGATTGTGTGCAATTATAATTATGGGTTAAGGTTATAAGGTGGAAATAAACTAACAGTATATATATAGAGATGAGATGAGATGAGATAAGATAAGATAAGATAAGATAAGATAAGATAAGATAAGATAAGATAAGATAAGATAGATGCTGTCGGGTGGAAACCTCTTAAGTCCATGTTTTGTCTTTTTTTAGTCATAAAACTATTCTATTGGTCAGTCTTCCTGTTGACCTGGCAGTTTCAGAAATATTTAACCCAGTGTTTTTCAACCTTGGGGTCGGGACCCCACGTGGGGTCGCCCGGAATTCAAATGGGGTTGCCTGAAATTTCTATTAATTGACAAAAAATTTAAACTTAATAATAAAAATGTACATTATATAGCCTAAATGTCACCTAAAATTTACGTTTATTTGGAACATGCTACAGCAAACTATTACACGATCAAAAACAAATTAATTTTAGGAAAAAAAAAAAAAAATTGTCTGTTTTGAATGTCTGGGGTCACCATAAATTTGTGATGTTAAAATGGGGTAACGAGCCAAAAAAGTTTGGGAACCACTGATTTAACCAATGAAAAGTGTTGAAAACGACTTGTGACTACATCTGTTAACTCCATTCATTTATTTAGAATATACATCGTTTTTCCAGTTTCTTGAAAAAAATAAGAATTTTGGACATAAGAGGTTTCCACCTGACAGTGATAGATAGATAGATAGATAGATAGATAGATAGATAGATAGATAGATAGATAGATAGATAGATAGATAGATAGATAGATAGATAGATAGATAGATAGATAGATAGATAGACAGACAGACAGACAGACAGACAGACAGACAGACAGACAGACAGACAGACATTTGTAGTATTGATCATTTCTTTCCTGCTTCTTTAATTATACTTGCACAGAGAAACTGTGACACTCAATTTCCCTGGGGTTAATAAAGTATTCTGATTCTAATTCAGCATGAAACTGAAACAGAAACTAGATGATGATGTGATGTTAGTTCTGAACTAATAGAATATGAACATTTGAACAGGATCTTAAACTGTAATGTCTGTAAAATGTAATTTAAGTTTCAACACAGGAACTTTTGGTGATATAACATTAGATCCTGTTGTGATCACATAAAAATGTGTTTAGTATTTGTGCAGATTTCTGGTGTAAT
The DNA here is from genome assembly GCF_902148855.1 of Sphaeramia orbicularis. Taxonomy (NCBI): domain Eukaryota; kingdom Metazoa; phylum Chordata; class Actinopteri; order Kurtiformes; family Apogonidae; genus Sphaeramia; species Sphaeramia orbicularis. The sequence goes on from NC_043968.1 coordinate 80,573,779, forward strand.
TCAATTCTTCAAGGAAATAGTCATTTTAAAAAAAGGAACAAACAAAAAAATTGCCTTTTTAACAGAATCATGATATATCGTAATATATTGTATCCTGATCCTAGTATTGTGATTTGTATTGTATCGCCAGATTCTTGCCAATACACAGCCCAAGTAAAAACACTTTTCTTACACTTGTGTCATATAAATTAGGCTTAAGCCTCTGAAAAAACAACACATAACCAAATAAAACAGGTCTTAACATACAATTGAACGACAGATTTCTATGAATTTTAATGTAAAAACACAAGTGAAGGGTTGTCCTGTTTTTAGATATTTTAATGCAGATAAGCTACATATTGCAGTTTTAACATTCTCAGCCCATTTTATCACAAACCTTTCTGTTTCTTTTTTTTTTTTTTTGTGCTCATGATGTGTAACCAATTAGATGGCTGCTGTTGGTGGGCTGTCGGACACTTAAATAGCTCCCATGATGGGTTTATTTTAGCAGTGACATTTCAAGCATAGATGGTTTTCACCAGACTTCAAGTCTTAGGAAAATGTTTCATATTTTTCATAAATAAACCAGACAACGGGAGCTATACTGGTAGTAGAGATGTAACGATATGAAAATTTCATATCACGGTTATTGTGACCAAAATTATCACGGTTATCATTATCGTGGTATTGTTGAAATTGTGCTCAAAATGTTCAAAAAGTACTAATACACACACTGGCATAATTTAACCAAGTTGTATTTTGAAAAAAAAAAAAAAAGAATAAATAAAATAAAATAATAGGCACAATGCACTTTCTGTTGGCAGAAACATTCAAATATTAACCCTTAGTGGTCTGAGCCTATTTTGTCCTATTTTTCAGTCCTTTTGATTTTGTCTTTAAATACTATATAAACAAATGTTTACTATACCCATGTTTGGTATCTTTTTTTCTGCACAACTTCATCTATATCATCTACATATTATTTTTTTCTCTTTGACCTATTATATCAACACAAAAGGACAAAAAACGCACAAAAAAATATAAAATCCGATTAGAAAAATGTATATAATCTATTGCATAAACAACACAAAGATGCTTAATGAACCTTTTCAAAGACTTTAAAAGTGAATATTGGTTCCAAATATTAGATATAGAAAATCAAAATTGTAATAAATTAAAACTATACTCAAATATTTGACATAAAAGCACATCTTTACGTGGGCGTTTTCTCCGTAAAAGTGCGCTAATCAAACACGGTTATCATGATAATTAGAATTTAAACGGTAATACTAACCATCTGCAATTTTACCGTGGTTTATCGTTATACCGGCAATCGTTACATCCCTAACTGGTAGGAATATATTTTGTATTTCTTCTTTTTTTTTTTTCTCTGCAAATGCATTCGAGTCAAGAAGGCAATCTTTAAATGCACTCAGATAAAGAAAAATAAAATGAATGAAGCTAAAAAAGCTCAATGCGGGACCTCATGTATGAAGTGAAGGATAAAAAACAGACAAATGGTTTTGGTCAGTGCAACACAATCGAAGCCTCTTAAAATAACACGCGACACAAGAAAGCAGCTGCTGCATCTTTCCACATAAAGATATCAGAATTACAGAGCTTTGGCTGAGAGCGATGTGCCTCTGTGCAAACTCAGTCTTTCATCTTACAGCAAACATGAATTATTCTGTTTAGATGCTGCAGAAGAATATGAAACCCAAACGTAATTTTCTGCCAAATGGGAAGAAAATGAGACGCCGAAGCAATAATGTTCCGCGTGTATGTCCCGATGTATGTAAAAATCAAAGCAGAAAAGCCTCAGCGGTGGCGTAAAAATGCATTAAATGCTTCAAATTCTAATCCTCATTTCCAAAAACATGTTCATTTATCCTTCTCCTCTGGCTTTAATTCGACTCATCCGTTTTTCTCACATCACTTCCAACCACATTTCTGCGGTCATTCCTCCATTTCTCATTTAGCGTGCACCCATAATTCATCAGTTCATTCAGTTTATTGACTTTCTGAAATGGACATTATTTACGGCCCAAACCCAATCCAGAGGCTGGTGCCCCACCCCTGATCATGAATCCAACAAGCATTTATCAACACAAACAGGGATTAAAAGCATCTCAAACATATAGGAAAGCAAAGGCAACCGAGGGAAATACCCAGCGTCATATTAATCTGTAGTTTGACTCGCATTTGCAGTGAGCTATTATCATTGCCTGCATAAATAAACAGATGACTAGTGTAGGGACCTAATGAAGCAGAAAACCTCATTTTACACTTTTATTTAGGGATGGATGGATGATGTGGATAAAAAATGTTCACGCTAATTGATGTCCGAAACTGTTACAATCAATGTCAAATCACGAATTATTTAAGGTTTAAAGCTGCACATGACTTTCGTAAACAATTATTTATCATATCTTGATTAGGGATGTAACGATTACCGGTATAACGATAAACCGCGGTAAAATTGCAGACGGATAGCATTACCGTTTAAATTCTAATTATCATGATAACTGTGTTTCATTACCGCGCTTTTAGGGGAAAAAACGCCTACGTAAAGATGTGCTTTTATGTCAAATATTCGAGTATAGTTTTAATTTATTACAATTTTAATTTTCTATACCTAATACTTGGAACCAATATTTACTTTTAAAGTCTTTGAAAAAGTTCGTTAAGCATCTGTGTGTTATTTATGCAATAAATTATATACATTTTTCAAATCGGATTTTATATTTTTTTTTGTGTTTTTTGTCCTTTTGTGTTGATATAGTAGGTTAAAGTGAAAAAAATAATAGGCAGTTGATATAAATGAAGTTGTGCTGGAAAAAAAAAGATACCAAACATGGGTATAGTAAACATTTGTTTATATAGTATATAAAGGCAACATCAAAAGTACTGAAAAATGGCCAAAATAGGCTCAGACCACTAAGGGTTAATACTTGAATGTTTCTGCCAACAGAAGGTACACTGTGCCAATTATTTTATTTATTTATTTATTTTTAAATACAACTTGGTTAAATTATTTCAGTGTGTGTATTAGTACTGTTTGAACATTTTGAGCACATTTCAACAATACCGCGATAATAATGATAACCATGATAATTTTGGTCACGATAACCGTGATACGAAATTTTCATATCATTACATCCCTAATATCTGTTAAACCCGAGTCATAGCCTAAGTATCACGAATCCTTAAGTCTTTCTGTGATTACTTACCTGAATCTATTCCCTCACGGTGAACAATTTCGAAGTGTACTCCCCCATAAACAATCCATTTGTTTACAGAGCGGGTAGGTCACTCGCTTCAGCCATAATGCGGATTCGTGGAGCTCCACTTCCCACAATGCACGTCGCGCCAAATTCCCCAAAAATGCCTGAGTGACCCACCTACCCTACTTAATCACACAAAACCAAATTTTTTTCTGACACACAGCTCCTACTGTAGCTGTAAATTGAAAGGTAACACTAACAAGACTGTGAAAGGATGTTCTTACACAACGTTTAAGTTTGCAATTTCACCACATCAGTAAGCTAACATTTTGCATCAACTCAACTACGGCCACTCAAGCTCCTGCAGCTCCGCCCTTTTATCCAAATACGATCACTTCCATCTCCAAAAAGTCAACACAAAATGTCAGTTCAGAAACCAGTGAATGACAGTTCCTCCATCTAAAAATTATATACCGAATATGGATTTAGTGCTTGTTTTGTTAATATTCTTTATTCTGATATAATGTTCTGTAAGTCACCGTACGTTGATGATGTGATTATATACAAAACAAAAATGAAAATAGTGCAAAGATGGTCAATAGTTTGTTTTAAACTCTTCAGAACATCTCAGAAATGTAGAAGCAGAACATGCAAAACCACTCTAACCGTGCCTTTTCTGTTATTGCCCCAAAACTGTGGAACCAGTAACCTTTAGATGTTAGGTAGGCTCAGTCTCTGCCTGTATTTAAATCACGTCTAAAAACACACTTTTTCTCGTTGGCTTTTAATCAATGAGTGAGATGTTTTTTAGATTTCCTATGTTGTTTTTACCAGATTCTAATTTGTCTTTGTTTTTATGATGGTTGTATTTTGTTGTTCTTAGCCCACTTTGTATCCTGTCTTATCACTGTTTTTACTTATTAATTCCCTTGTTTTATGATTTGTGTACGACACTTTGGCCAGAATTTGCTCGATTAAATTATTAATTGTCGGTTAATTGCCCTTGTCCACACCTGTCCGAAGGCTGCCGGAAAATTGCCGCTTATCAATTAATCGGTAATCGATAAGGTCAACCAACTAATGATTAATGGATGAATCAATAATTTGCATCCCTAGTTGGTATGGTATGGTATGGTATGGTATGGTATGGTATGGTATGGTATGGTATGGTATGGTGTGGTATGGTATGGTATAACGACAAAATGTTTATTCAGTAACTGTATTTGCTGCTTTCTGTGTGTTATGTTACCATATTTTTATTGATTTATTGACTTCTCCTTCCTACATGTTTCAAATCAATTAACAAGGACAACAAAAATTTGCATATTGTGAGAAAAATTAAATAAGACAAAAATATTTAAACATATTCTTAGTGATTTGTGAGAATACAAACGAAAAAGACCCTAAAGACTAAGGCTGTGTATTGGCAAGAATTTGGTGATATGATACAAATCACTATACGATATATCACAATATATCAGGATACTGTTAAAAAGACAATTTTTTGTTTCTTTTTTTAAATGATTATTTCCTGAAAGAATTGAATTACGCCAGAAATATTTACAAATACTGAGCACATTTTTATTTGATCACAACAGGATCTAACGTTATTTCACAAAATGTTCCTGTGTTGAAACTTAAATTATGTTTTACAGACATGACACTTTAAGATCCTGTTCAAATGTTCATGTTCTATTAGTTCAGAACAGCAGAAAATTATTTTAGTTCAATCCCAACAAAGGAACTAACATTATTTAATAAAACAGTATTAAATAATAAATAAAATACAAACAAAAAAGAAAAACAAAAAAACAAAAATGAACCTCCACAATATCTGCATTTGAATAAATACCTAAAAATACCGATACAATACTTTTTAATATTGATACAGTATTGTGAAATGAAATATCACGATATATTGCAGAACCGATATTTTCTTACAGTCCTACTAAAGACAACAGAAAAACACATTAAATATACATAACATTTTTTACACCACATTTAGAGATTTTCAAGCTGCCATTTCAACATCAAAAACCGCGTGTAACGACTGTTCGCAGAAAGCCGTGAGCCTTATCAGATGCTATAAGCAATGTCACATTTCTTAGTTGCCTCTTTCACATGCAAATCAAGCGTCCATATGGTACAAAAATATACGCCTCGTCTTAAGATACCACCGTCAACTGCTGCTTAAGCCTTCCTCTGCTAAAGGTTTCACAGTAAGACAGAGACATACCGAGTTGAATATAGTTAAAAGAAGGCGCTACAGCCCTGGGTACCAATTTTAAGCACCGCCAAAAGAAGATATTTTTGTCTCGGTGATATAAATTGCAGAAGCTGTGGCTGCAGTGCGAAGGGTACAGATGATATGTGAAATTAAAGTTAGGTTTTTCATGTTTCAGCACCAACGTGGGAATTATTTGGGGTTTAAAGAAATAAAAAAATAGAACATGTGAAAGCTGAAGTAAAAAGCCTTGCATTCATCCAGCCAAAACCAGCACCAGCTCACAGACATATTGTCATAATTCCAGCTTCATGTCGTCAGCTTCCTGATTTGCCCAGAATGTAAAAAGGCAGAGAAGTAGAACCACAGAAGCATCCAGACAATGGGTCATGGTTGCCTATGTTGAAATCCCAGGAGCACTGGCCCCGAACGCCTCTGGAGCTGACTTTTCATGACATTTTTTTTTTTTATAAGAAACACAAGTCATTATGTGACTCCGAAACAGAATAGACTGACAGCTTTCCAACCCAGGAAACCAAAATGTCTGAGATCCACTATGAGCTGAACAACTGGAACTATCAACTATGAAGAAAAATGTTGAGCTCCGTAGCATAACAACTAGTAACAGGTGGTAGATTTTATTGTGTCCATTATTTATTCATGAAGATTTATAGAGATTTTTCAACTGATTATTTTCATCTTGTTTACTGCATTCATAGTGGTTTTTCTGTGTTTTTAACTGTAGCCAATGCAATGTAATTTTGTTTTACAGTGCGTCTATGATGGAATGTTTAAATGACAATGAAGAAATACAAAACATACCATTAGGGATGTGACGATTACCGGTCTAACGAAAAACCGCGGTAAAATTGCCAACGGTTAGTTATACCGTTAAAATTCTAATTATCATGATAACCGTGTTTGATTACCACACTTTTCCATAGAAAACGCCTACGTAAAGATATGCTTTATGTCAAATATTTGAGTGTAGTTTTACCATTTTGATTTTCTATACCTAATACTTGGAACCAATATTCACTTTTAAAGTCTCTGAAAAGGTTCGTTAAGCATCTTTGTGTTTTTTATGCAATAAATTATATACATTTTTCAAATCGGATTTTATATATTTTTTGTGTTTTTTGTCCTTTTGTGCTGATATAGTAGGTTAAAGTGAAAAAAATAATACGCAGATGATATAAATGAAAAGATAACAAACATGGGTATAGTAAACATTTGTTTATGTAGTATATAAAGGCAAAATCAAAAGGACTGAAAAATGTTTCTGCCAAGAGAAAGTGCACTATGCCAATTATTTTATTTTTTTTATTTATTTATTTTTTGGTTTTGTTTTTTCTTTCAAAATACAACTTGAGAGTCTGGTTTTGACCAACTCTATATGTAAAGTGTCATGAGATAACTTTTGTTATGATTTGGCGCTATATAAATAAAGTTTGATTTGATTGAACTTGGTTAAATTATTTTAGTGTGTGTATTAGTACTTTTTGAACATTTTGAGCACAATTTCAACAATACCGCGACAATAATGATAACCGTGATCATTTCAGTCACAATAACCGTGATATGAAATTTTCATATCGTTACATCCCATATGTTTGACCTTTTCTGAATGTAACTGGCTTCTTTCATTATTTGTACCTGAATACATCAGACCATTTGGGCACATTTGAAGGACTGAGCAAGACTGTAAATAATACGCTGCTGAATTTGCAAATGCTGATGTATACCATTAAAATCTGCAATGAAGGATAACATTTGAGTCCGTTCACATCCTCTGATCTTGTTAATACTTAACTGGGTTGTTGTTTTTGGATGAATTCTTTCATTTTTATAAAATTGTACAGCAATCAGTAGAAAAAAATCAGCAATCAGTAGAAAAAAAAACTTAATGCACAATTTGCTGTGGGTAATCGCAGTTAAAAAATATTTTTCCTCTCCTGAAAATGTAAAAATGTTTATTTAAATAAGGCAAAAGTAGAAGTTCTTCATTATAAAATGAACCTGTTGATTTTGACATTCCTACTGCTTTTTTTTGCACAGTAATACTTGGGTTCAACTATTTTCATGTAAAATGTGCTCCTGTTCAGCTTTTTTCTTAATGCTGTGATAGGCGCAAACTCATTCTTTTATTTTGTTCATTGTTTTTTTGTTCTTTGCAATAAAAAATATTAATTATTTAAAGACATTGAGGCTCAGGCAGGTTAGAATAAAGGCCACGTGAAATAAAATATGCAGAAATAGGATTATAACAGCCAACATATGATAGGACATCAGCAAGCTCTTGTTTGAATCATTACAGTGTAGGGGTAGTAACGGTACAGAAAAATTTCAGTTTGGTATGTTTTCGGTACAGGGGTCTTCGGTTCATTACATTTTAAATAAGTTTTTGGTACAGTGAAGGAGACAAATTTCTTTTTTTTTATTTACTGAAGTAAGTAAATGCAACATATTCTGAACGATTAAGTGTCATTCTATAGCTGAAGTTTTTATACTACTGTGTGGGTCTGAACGGTTGGGTGGTGTCGTTTTGAACGCGTTATGAAATTTAACGTGTAACCAGAAATATAACCGATCTTCACGAAACGATGCCGGCACACTGCTCTTGTTTTGTCGACTTGTCTCTCTCCATTGACATAACTGACAGGGAATCCAAAATGCTCCCAAATCCAGACCTTATAGAAGACGGAGGGTCTTCCAACTCTGTCTTTGTACTTGTGATGCTGCTCTGAGCTGCTGTACTGGTTCACCTTCAGCATGTGTACAGCACATGGACCAGAGGTCGTGTTAACCGAAAATATTCCGTCATTGACGGATTTTTTTTTTTTTAAATGACTGAAAATTCTGAAGGACGTCCGTCATTTTGATAGATTAAAATACTGAGGGTAATCTACCAAAGAAAATTTCACACAACACCGTGACCAGAACCTGCTGCAGGATCGCTGGTCTGTCTGTCTCTTAAGAAGGCATCAAACATTCCATAACAGCCTCCTACCTGTATAGAACCAACAGCACCACTGTTCACCTCTACACTGAATACAACAGCGGTACTTCAGTCAAATGACTCCCCGTTAGTCCACCTGTAGCAGACCCCCTGTCCAGTTGATGGTGAGTGTACATATGAGTCAGTCAGTGTCAAGTCTTGTGTCGTTGTTTCGTTGACTTTAGCCAAAATTAGATGCTGCTTTACTAGTGTAAAATGTGAAGACAGCCGAGTCTCCATAGTTATTTTAAAAAGCCCAGTAAATGTGATGGCATTGATAAACACGGTGAAAAAAGAGGGACTGATGTGATGAAGGATGACGGACAAGCAAGGAATACGCCAGTTCTTATGGCATTTGGTGTGTTATATGTACACATTTTCTACCTTTCATGTTATCTGATGGCATGTCAATTTGTGCGTAGATCTGTGGTTCACATAACCCGAACCCTAACCCTCAGTGCATGGGATTTGACACTGCGTGAACAAACACAAAGAAAGCTTAGAATGTCTACAGATAACACACCAATTAAAAGTGGCGTATATAACTATGCAAGTCGTGATATCACGTTGGTTTATCAGCCAGCAGCAACTACAGCTGCTGCATCATTGAGATGTTTTTGAACATTAAATACTACTAAATATATCTCATTATCATTAAAAAATACAAATTTGAAATGACGGACAATAATATGATATGACGGAATTTTTACGACTGTCCATCAAAATGACTGACAATAAAAATGTCTAGGGCAACCTCTGGCGTGGACCACTTAGATGTCGGTCTAGGACAGAGGTGTCCAATCCTGTTCCTCGAGGGCCAGTATCCTGCATGTTTTAGATGTATCCCTCTTCCAACGCACCTGATTCAAATGATAAGCCTATCATCGAGCTCTGCAGAAGCCTGATAATGAATGTCAGATGTGCTGGAAGAGGGAAACATCTAAAACATGCAGGATACCGGCCCTCGAGGAACAGGATTGGACACGCCTGGTCTAGGATATCAAATATTGCACATGGGTTCTGTTTGTGTCCACCCTGCTCATACTGTGTGCGTTCTGCTTCAAGGTTGGTGTGGAAACTTAAGGCAAGTGTTTGCGTTCTTCACATACGCTACATGTATTCATTGGTACACCTCCGTATTGTATTGAAGGTCCCTAACTGGCACAAATGAATGCACCGTTACATACCTATTACAGTGATGGATTTTACTCTTAGTCATACACTAAAGGAGTGATAGGATGTTTTACAAGTCTCAGTATTTGCAGTCGGTTCAGATCGTGCCTGATGGTTAATATTAGGCTTCTCAAGTGGACTTTAAAGGGAAAGATCAGCTCTGAATATACCATACTAGTGATGAAAATGCACAGGGTTTCTGCAGGTATGAGCAAATCTGATTTAATGCTTTTTAATGCCCTTTTTAATGCCACTTTAAACTAATTTAATGCCCACGTCCAACTGCAGATACAGTTTTATATATAGTTTTATGTCGACAGGCTTTGACCAGGTTCTGAATAGTTACTCCTCCTATCACTTCTGCTGAAACTTGCATTTTCCCATTTTTCAGACATTTGCTAATACTCCCTCTGCTCTTTCGCCACAGCTTGAGCACGCTCACAGCACGTTGCATTCCAAGCATCTGGTGTTGTGATTTCGTTTATCGGCCATAAACAATAGCCAATTAAAGGGTTCCGCCTGTCAATCATCACACTATACTTTCAATCAAAAGTATTAAATGTTTATATAATCAAAATAACTTGTGAATAACTTATTTTCCATCAAGTTTATTTAATTTTTAAATACCTCTGGACATTGAATTTAATGCTTTTTAATGCCATTTAAGGCCTTAATTTTCACAAAATCTATTTAATGACTTTTAATGCTTTTTACTGAGCTGCAGAAACCCTGATGTAAACACCACAACAACAACATACACTTTCCTTTTCCAACTTTATGGAAACGTACAGGGGTTGGATAAAATAATGGAAACACCTTCACCTCAAGATGATAATGCCCCAATCCATACAGCTAGAACTGTTAAAGAATGGCATGAGGAACATTCCAATGAAGTTGAGCATCTCGTATGGCCGGCACAGTCCCCAGACCTCAACATTATTGAGCATTTATGGTCAGTTTTAGAGATTCAAGTAAGACATCGATTTCCACCGCCATCGTCTCTAAAAGAGTTGGAGGGTATTCTAACTGAAGAATGGCTTAAAATTCCTTTGGAAACAATTCACAAGTTGTATGAATCAATACCTCGGAGAATTGAGGCTGTAATTGCCGCAAAAGGCGGACCTACACCATATTAAATTATATTTTGTTGATTTTTTAAGGTGTTTCCATTATTTTGTCCAACCCCTGTATCAGTGAAGGCCATCTACTCTGAAAACCTCCAAACACAAACCCAGGTCCACGTAAAGGAGGTTTTCCCAGACTTAAGCCCTGACACCAGCACGAAACAGGCTTTAACCACATGACAAATTTCAGCACCAAAGCAACAAATGTTATCTGCAAAGCACGGTGGATTACTTGTTGAATAAAACAGACACTCGGAGCCCAACGGGAAGAAGGTGATTCCACAGCGTAGGCTCTCAGGCCGCTCACAGATACACACAAAAGAAACCACTCTTTCACTTATGTTTTCCATCTCCAGCTGACACCCAGAGGGGAAGGGACTCACCCTGTGAGGACGACCACGAAGTCCATTACATTCCAGCCGTTGCGGAGGTAGGAGCCTTTGTGAAATGCGAAGCCCAGGGCGATGATTTTAATGGCAGCCTCGAAACAGAATATTCCAATAAAGTAGGGCTCTGTGTCGTCCTACAGAAAGACAGAGAGGGGATGAGAGCGGCGCAGGCAGATCTTTTTGTTGGAGGTAAGATAGTGGTTAATGAAGCATTAAGTGAAAGAGAGGGGAGTAAGTTAGGGGGAGAAAAGAAAATGGCTCCTTTCACTTCTAGCAGAAACATGAACAGAACTGGAGCGGGAAGTGGAGTCCTCGTCTTTGAATGACAAGAAAATACAGTGAAAACAAATATTCACACACAGCATGATCTTACAGGCATGGGCATGATGGGAAATCAGCAGAGGCCGTGGTCGAACCCAATCACACATTACAAACATCACTCATTGGGAAATATTCTAGTGAACAGTTTACCTATACTGTAAAAAAAAATTTAAAAAACCATAAAAAAAACGATAATATTCTGGTAGCTGGGGCGCCAAAAAAATTCTGTAAAATAACGGAAATTAACCATCTCCATAAAAATACGGTAATTTTCCATAATTAAAATACAGGTTGTTTTCCCCTAACTTTACATGACATTTTGCGTATTTTTTGACTTTTTAATGTTTAATAAGGAATATTTACATGTATTAAAATAATCAAATTACCTATATATATATAATTTTCAATGAGACTCAGTTGTCCAATCCACTGATAAAAACTGTATTTGGACAGTTTATCAGTGCTTATACATGTTATACATTCACAAAAATACATTTATTCAACATTTTTGTTGTGAAACCTCCCGTAATTACACAAGATATTGGTCAATTAACAAACAAGTCTTGTTAAACTTACAGAACAATTATTTTTACTGTTAATTGTTAATAATTTTATCTTGTTTTATTTGTTTGTTTGTTTATTTACAGTATTAAACTTTAAATTAACAGTTTAATCTCATAAATAGAAAAGAAATATTTGTGAAATTACAATACATTTGCAAATGTATTTTAACTGTATTTCTCTGTGGAAAAAGAAAAAATTTCTTTTAAAAAATGGAAATTTTATGGTTATTCACAGTTAGTTTTTTCGTGTTATTTTACATTTGACATGCAAAATCACAGTCTATTTTTGTCATTTCATTGATATTTTCCTGTATCTTAAAAATACAGGAAAAATCTGTAAAATAAACAGTGAAAATTCTGTTAAATTACAGATTTTTTTTTTACAGTGTTCATTTGGATTTCTACAAACTGTGTTCTTTTCTGCAGATGCTTCGTTAAATTTGTAGACTGTTGCTTCACGCACATTAACTGACTAAAATATCTCCAAACTAAGGCCAACTGTTCCCAGCTCACACATGACTGATGTGTCCTGTTCCATTACAGTCAGTCCACAGTCCTCTGCATCTTAACCCTTTAAGGACGACTACATCTCTGAGAGAAACTGAGTTAAGAGAAATTTCTCTCAACATTGATTGATGTTTATGAACTATATAGACAAAAATATTGGGACACATGGCGTTCTTCTACCCTTAAATTTCTAAAATATTTTTGCGCTCTGACCTATCACAACTAACCATCGACTTTCTTCACATCTCATGAAGGAAGAAAAATCTCCCATTGAACTTTAAGGAAATATTGATGGTAATAAACTATATGGACAAAAATATTGGGACATATCCTGTCTACAGCTGTAAGATGTCCTGTTCATGATGATTTGAGATAAAAACATCAATATTTTAGAAACTTAGAGGTAGAACATTTAAAGTCATAGTCATGGGTTTAAAAAAAAAAAAAAAAAAAAAAAACAGAAATTAAGAGAGAAACAAGTCTTTAGAGAACGTAAACCTCCGCCAAGCACCCCGAACAGTGTCCATGTGTGGATCGACTATTTCTTTTAAATTAAACAGTTTCCAGGTTGTTCCATACAGCAGAAAAACGTGAAGCTTGGTACCAGTCATGTGTATGTCAGATTAGATTAAACTCCAATCAATATTTGTTGAGTTATAAAGAGAAAGGTGTCGTAAATGGGATTTTATATGTTAAATGTAAATGTCCACAGAGTCCACATTCCACAGTAGATGTGAACAATTTTGTGCCAGATACAAGATATTGTTCTAAGCTACGGGTGGATCAAATTGGAGGCTAATCGGAGTTGTTTTGAATTTTTTATGAATTTTTGAAAATTGCTCAATGATGAGAGATAGGAAAATTGCAGATTTTGTGACCTTGCTGTGACCTTGAACTTTGGCCTACTTGGCCCAAAATTTAATGGGTTGGTCCCAGGGCCTAGGCCTATCTGTGGGTAAAATTTGGCAAAGATGGTTGGAATAGTTTTCCTGTAAAGTTGCTAACAAACAAACAAAAAAAACACGCAAACAAACACACAAAACAAAGTGATCACAATACCTCCTGGTGGAGGTAATGAGGTAAAAACCATCTCTGAGGCATTTCGGAAAGAAAGATAACAATTTAAACCAAACTAACCAATGCAATTATATTTATCCCAACATAAAACTATATTCTGACATTAGTCATTATTGTTTTGTATCACAGACCCCTGTTAGAAAAGAAACACCTGAATTCAACGTGTCCACAGACTTTTGCCCATACAGTGCATATGGCTTAAAGCAGTATTTTTCAACCTTGGGACTGGGACCCCATGTGGGGTAGCCTGGAATTCAAATGGGGTCGGCTGAAATTTCTGGAAATTGATAAAAAAAAAAATAAAAAATTTAAATAAACTTACTAATAAAAAATACATACGGTGAGTTGACAGAGATAATCACAATCCATAAAAGACAAACTGTGAGTCTGAAACTGCAGCACTGTGGTTCTGTTTATCTATCAAATGTTCATTGTGGTCGGTTTCAGATGCTGCAGCTCTTTCATAATTCATATTTTTACTTCTTATTTGTTCAGTATTAATTGTCAGCCTTGTAAGTCCAAGCTGGACTGACTGTACATATCCTGACCAAGGAAAATCCAATTCTCCCTTTGTGCACTAATCTACACCTAGCTTTTCTGCCTCCGTCCATAATAATACACATTATACAGACTAAATGTCATCTAAAATTAATGTTTATTTGTAACATAGTACAGCAAACTATTACATGATCAAAAACAAATTAATTTTAGCAAAAAAAATGTCTCTGTTTTGAATGTCTGAGGTCGCCAGAAATTTGTGATGTTAAAATGGGGTCACAAGCCAAAAAAGGTTGGAAACCACTGGCTTAAAGTGATTGATCTGGTCGATAAAGTGTCAAACATTCACCATTTCGCTGCCGTTCGATCACATATTAACTTCGGTTTGTGCCAGCATTGACCCAGGGTCTGGCTTTGAGTGAGGAAGCTGGATCAGGCGCGTATGACATGCCACTTTTCCCTTTGCCTCCATTAATATCTGTAAAAGCCCGGGGGCGGTTCACGGGGCACGAACAGAGGATATCTCATGCTTACTCTAACCTCTCTTCCCCCCTTGGTTTCTCTGTGGCGCTCGCAGCATACTAGAAACCTGACAGACAAGACAGCATCCCCCAACCCCCAGCATCACCCAGGCTCCACCATAAATAATCACGTAAAAGCAGAGTGACAGGGCCGAGCACTAAAAGAAATGTGACCTTTTCTACAACACTGACTGACTACAGTGAACAACACAGTGATAATAGATACGTTGTTACTTTATCAACCGTGAAGGCTGCGGCAGCAAGAAAGAAAAAAGGAATAAAAACAGTTTGATGTTGATGTTGTCGTGGAGCCGATAAGCAGCTTCTGGCCAATGGGAGAAGCCGCATGGGCCTGCAACATTTCAACAGTAATGACAGGCATTCAATGTGACGTACAGTATTTTGTTCCGCTATAAAAAGACGAGATTCATAGACGAAACAACTGAACGCGTTATGTAATGGTAGAGCTGGAGGGCCGCCCGGATAAATGTCTGTAAAGAGAGTGTGTTAACATCTATTATACATACATCTAAAACACTCCTGAATTATAAATGAGCTTTCAAACGACGGCTTGGAAAATCCCGGAGGATGGCGGCGCTCAAGAGTCGCAATAGATCCGACGTACTCGCGGTGAAGATCTTCTATCGTTGCACCTCCTCCTCTGTTGACACAGCTTCATAAATAATAGTCGGCCCCCTTGTTCTAATTAAAAGGCTGCTTGTCATATTACATCCTCAAGGTGGAGGAGGTATGGAAAGGATGCTGTTTTTTCATCTATTGCACAGGTGTCAAACATGTGGCCCGGGGGCCAAATACGGCCTGCCCAAAGGGTCCAGTCCGGCCCTGGGATGAATTTGTGAAATTGGATAAAATTTCCTTAGGGGGTCAAATGAGTGGCCATTTTTGTCAAAAAAAAAAAAAAAAAAAGTTGAAAGAAATGCATAGAACTGTGTTGAAATAATGCTAATCCATTTGTGCACAGACTACTGATATTATTTGACAGTGGAAGCTCTATTTTCAGAAATACTGGATTTTGAATAGCACATGTATGTGAAAACTTTTGCTGGTGGACGGACGTGACATTACCCATGATGCTCTGGTCAGTACCAGTACTTTATTGGTAATAAACTTATATACTTACTATTGCTAATTCTCCTCTTATTCATAAATGTTAGTATTGTGGATCTAAAACAATAACAGCTGACACAAAAACACAAAATGTGGCAGTGGACGGATGTGACATGGTTGTTACAGATCCCATCATACTGATGCTCTGCAGCCATGTCACCGTTTCCACAAATGATCCCTGTGCAAAAACTAGGATCAGAATTATTTATTGTATTGTTTATCACCATACTAAAGAGTAAATAACAATATAGAAATTGTTATTTCTTTATAAAAAATGCTTATTAGAAAACTGTTGATTTAAAAAGTGACGTGTGACATTCTTAATGCATGTATTGGCGTAACATAAGCAGGATGGATCAGCACCCTACGCCATACTGAACCTGTAAAAATAAAACATGTGATATGTAGTATATAATCTGGTAAGAAAAATTGGGGAATCTAAAAGAATAGAATATTTGTTTTTCAGGTAAATTCAGTTCAAACAGAACTTGGCCATTTGTGACATGAAAATATAGCATTAATTGTGATGAAATTGGACATTTTTGACCTGAAAACAGTTCATATGACCATCAACATGTTGAACAAAACAGAAATCCTGTAAGTTTGCATAACTTGCATTTACCAACACAAAGTTCCTTTGGGGATTGACTTATACTGATTTCTTATGCACAAAGACAGAAATAAGACCTCTCAGCAAATTTTAGCCGAAATGCAAAAACTACACGAAGATATTAACAATCGTTTTAGTTCAGGTTCCACATTCAGACCAATTCAATCTCATAATAGCCTATAAATACTCACAACTCCAATTTTTCTCTTTGTAAATGTGAATGTTCTCATGTATTTAGACAAAAACAAAATACAATTTCGCAAAAACTCTGAATAACCTGAAAAAATATGAACAACCTGAAATGTCTTCAGAGAAGTCCAATTTTAATAATATTTCATCTGTTACTAAATATTTTGTGTATTTGTAGATCCATTGTGATCTGTAAGTTATAATGTACATACGGAAATGATAAACTAAAGCATAATAGTGTTAAAATTACTTTTTTTTTCAGTTTGTTCATGTTATTCACATTGTTTGAAAGGACAGTTTGTAGATGTAAACATTTTCATAATGTAATATTACTTTTTTCACAGTAAACATAGAGAAAAGTTTGGAGTTGACATTATTTATCACCTCCGCCAAGGAGGTCATGTTTGTGCCGACATCTGTCTGTCTGTTCAAACAGAAAGATTAATCAACAGAAATTTAAGCTTTTACTCATAGTTTCCACTGATAAAATCCATGAGTTGAAAGCCCGCAAAACCTGATTTAATTAACGCTTGTGACCTCCTCTAATTTACTAGCCACTGGTTATCTTCGTAGCAAAAATGTACATGCACAAAAAACTGCCAGAAAATCATCCTTCAATCCTCATCAGACTTTAATATTTTAGGCTGATTCCAGAAATTCATGTATCAGCCTATAATGGGAAAATAGGACCACTGGCCCTGTAGCTTACCAGCCAAATTAAAAGCTTTGGGAAAGGTATCCAGATGCCATTTACTATCACCCAGTTCTGTGCATTTATTATATTACAGAAATAGCCCATGTTTTGGTCATATTCCAATCAGATCTGTAAAAAATTCAAATTCCAACTTGATATCATTGATACTTACTGATTTATTGGATCAATTCACTTCCTATCTCTTATAATGGGAAAATTTTTCAAAGTGACACCAAATCCAGAATCAGATCCGGATCCAAATAATTTCCCTACCTTTTGTTGACATCATCTTAAAGAAGCTGTATACCAAGTTTGAAGTCAATCAGAATTGTAGTTTTGCAGAAGAAGACGATTGAAATTTCTGTAACGGACGACAGACGACGACAGACAACGACAGACAACGACAGACAACGACAGACGACGACGACGCCGGATGCCGCATGACGACAATAGCTTACGGCTGGTCGACCGGTAAATCAAAAATGGCTGAAACTGGTGAAAACACTAAAAATGTCAAATATCACGAGTTTTCTTTGAAATTAGTCTAATTTGAGTTTTGTTGTTTTGTTTTGTCACTGTTTTTGTCTGTAGGGGCCTCTTGCTAGCCAAAGAGGTTATGTTTTTGCTGGCGTTGGTTTGTCTGTCTGTCCATGTGCAAGATAAGTTATAGACAGATTTGGATGAAAATTTCAGGAAATGTTGATACTGGCACAAGGAACAAATGATTACATTTTAGTGGTGATGGGGGGGGGGCACTGATCTGCCTTGGCGGAGGTCTGCGCTCTCCAAGTGCTTTTCTAATATATTATCATGTTATTATTTTACTGGTCCGGCCCACTTCAGATCACATTTAGCTGAATGTGGCCCCGGAACTAAAATGCATCTGACACCCTTGTTCTAATTAAAAGGCTGCTTGTCATATTACATCCTCAAGGTGGAGGAGGTATGGAAAGGATACTGGTTTTTTCCTCTATTGTGTGCCGCTCAAATCACGCTCTCAGGTGTTTTTTTACTTCTTAGCATCTTCAGCGCTACATTTGCATTGGAGCTAATGTGATAATCCAGAACATAAGGAGCCGGCTGATAATGAGGGAGGAATCATGGCTTCTTCATACCGACCTATAAAACCCTCCAGAGCATAAACAGGCGAGTATTAAAGTTTTATTTTCTAGTACATGGGGCAGAGTGTGCCACTTGACCTCCCTGTGCAGCAGTCTCTTTGGTTTATCCTCAAGCTGCGTTATGTGGCTGTCAGGGTTCAAACGCTGGTTTAAGCCCAGCGCATATGTGAGCAGTTGTAGGAAGGGGGGAAAAAAAAAAGGGAAAGATGACCAGGAGGCTCCGCTAGCATACAAGACAGCAGATAAAGAAAATATGAAGGTGTGGAGGAAGCACGCTGACAAACATGGTTAAACACTCAGGAAGCAGAGCATCCTAAAAGAGGATACATGTAGTATTTATACACTATATGGAGTCTGGGATACAAAACAATACAGACACATGTTATAATACAGTTTTATATTATGGGATATATATCACTGTATTGGTTAGTTTGGTTGAAATTGTTATCTTTGTTTCCAAAATGCCTCATAGATGTTTTTTTTTTTTTTTCTCATTTCTCTCGACATTGATTGTTTTTTGTTTGTTTTTTTATTATCTATGACTATGATTTTAAATGTTCTACCTCTAAATTTCTAAAATATTTTTCATGCTCTGACTATAAATAATACATTTCTACCACAACTAACCATCTACTTTCATCACATCTCACTGAGGAAGAAAAATCTCCCATTAAACTTTAAGGAAATATTGATTTTTTTTTATTTTTTTTTTTTATCTCAAATCATCATGAACAGGACATCTTACAGCTGTAGACATGATGTGTCCCAATATTTATGTCCATATAGTTTATAAACATCAATCAGTGTTGAGGGAAATTAAGCCAAAACCATCTCTGAGATTTTTTGGAAGCAAAGATAACAATTTAAACCAAACCAACCAATGCAATGATATTTATCCCAATATAAAACTATATTATAGTTAACCTTATGCAGACAGGAAACTAAAGGATACAAAACAATACTGACACGTTATAAGATAGTTTTATATTGGGATAAATATTATTGTATTGGTTAGTTTGGTTTAAAATACTTTCTTTGCTTCCAAAATGCCTCAGAGATTTTTTTTTTTTTTTCATTTCTCTCAACATTGATTGTTTTTTTTTATCCATGACTATGATTTTAAATGTTCTACCTCTAAATTTCTAAAATATTTTTCATGTTCTGATAATAAATAATACATTTCTACCACAACTAACCATCTACTTTCTTCACATCTCACCGAGGAAGAAAAATCTCCCATTAAATTTTAAGGAAAAATTGATGTTTTTATCTCAAATCATTATGAACAGGACATCTTACAGCTGAAGACATGATGTGTCCCAATATTTATGTCCATATAGTTTATAAACATCAATCAATGTTGAGATGAATTAAGTCAAAACCGTCTCTGAGGCATTTTTTGGAAACAAAGATAACAATTTAAACCAAACTAACCAATGCAATGGTATTTATCTTAATATAAAACTATTATAACATTAGTCATTATTGTTTTGTATCCCAGACCCTTTTCCTGCTCTGACTGTAAACAGTAATTTTCTACCACAACTAACCATCTACTTTCTTCACATCTCACTGAGGAAGAAAAATCTACCATTAAACTTCAAGGAAATATTGATGTTTCTAAACTATATGGACATAAATATTGGGACACATCATGTCTACAGCTGTAAGATGTCCTGTTCATGAGGATTTGAGATACAAAAAAAAACATGATGAAAAGACTCACAAAAATAACAAGTACAATCAATAGTGTTTAGCTGCATTCCACTACTTATTACTGAAACTCTAAATAAAGTCCAAGGAGGCGGGTGTGACACTCACCAGGCGCTCGGACATGGGCGTCTTGTCGCTGGCGGGCAGATGCTGTTCCAGAGCGAGGACGATGCAGTTGGCGATGATCGTAGCCAGGATCATGTACTCGAATGGAGTGTGAGGGTTAAGGAACAGTTGGAGGAAGGAACATGCATTCGCTGTACTTTCATTTCACAACAAAACTTACTTCAACATGACAATACACTGCAAAAATCTAAATCTTACCAAGTGTATTTTTCTCATTTTTAGTCCAAATATCTCATCACACTTAGAATAAGACATAATCACCTAAACAGGAACTTTTCAGTGAGACATAAGAACTGATTTTTAGACAGTAGATCTGGAAAATCTGATTTCAAGAAATCTTACAAAGATAATTTTCACTTGTTCCATTGGCAGATTTTTTGTCTTGCTTAATTCAGGATCTTTTTTTTTGTTTAATTCAAGATTTTATGGGGTTTTTTTTGCTTAATTCAAGCTTTTTTTTTTTTTTGCTTAATTCAAGATTTTTTTGTTGCTTACTTCAGGATATTTTTTGCTTAATTCAAGATTTTTTTTTTTTTTTTTTTTTTTTTTTTTTTGCTTAATTCAAGTTTTGGGTTTTTTTTTTGCTTAATTCAAGATTTTTTTTTTTTTGCTTTATTCAAGATTTTTTTGTTTCTTAATTCAGGATCTTTTTTGCTTAATTCAGGATTTTTGTTTGCTTAAATCAACATATTTTTTTTTGCTAAATTCAAGATTTTTTTTTTTTTTGCTTAATTGAAGCTAAAAAAAAAAAGTCTTCCAATGGAACAAGTGAAAATGATCTTGGTAAAGTTTCTTGAAATCAAATTTTCCAGATCTATTCTCTAAAAATAATTTCTTATACCTCACTGAAAACTTACTCTTTAGGTGATTATGTCTTATTTTAGGTGTGATGAGATATTTTGACTAGAAATGAGAAAAATACACTTGTTAAGATTTAGATTTTTGCAGTGTACAGTTTTGGTTACTTATTGTTTTTCCTTAATTATAGTTTTTCATATCAATCTGACATTGACAAAGATGAAAAATAAGGGAATTTTATCCATAATTTTTAAATGTTTTAGTTAGTTTTGTAAGCACACAACACACTGCAAAAATCTAAATCTTACCAAGTGTATTTTTCTCATTTCTAGAACAAATATCTCATCACACTTAAAATGAGACATAATCACCTTAAGAGTAACTTTTCAGTGAGATATAAGAATTTATTTTTAGACGACAGATCTGGAAAATCTGATTTCAAGAAATCTTACCAAGATAATTTTCACTTAATCCATTGGCAGATTTTTTTTTTTTTTTTTTTGCTTAATTCAAATTTTTTTTTTTTTTTGCTTAATTCAAGCAAAAATGGAACAAGTGAAAATTATCTCGGTAAGATTTCTTGAAATCAGATTTTCCAGAGCTACTGTCTAAATATCAGTTCTTATATCTCACTGAAAAGTTCCTCTTTCTGTGATTATGTCTTATTTTAAGTGTGATGAGATATTTTGACTAGAAATGAGAAAAGTACACTTGGTAAGATTTGGATTTTTGCAGTGTATGAGAGCATACTGAGGCCTGGCACAATTCTCACATGATCAAAATCTGGTGACCTATATCAAAACAAAATCCAACAACATATTTTATCATTTTCCACTTTCTGATCAATGCTCTTGAACTATATTGTTGCAAAAAAACGGCTTTGCATCTTGAAGTTATTCAGTTTAACACATAAACACCCAGTGCTACTTTTGTAGTTTTTCACAAATAGATTTTTCACTATATTTGGCTTATTTAAATAATTTATCACCATTTATTGTAATATTATCCTCTTTATTTTGAGTTTTTGCAGTATAAATATTGTATTTTCCTATATTTACTTCACTGATCATGTAAATATTCATT
This sequence comes from Sphaeramia orbicularis, assembly GCF_902148855.1. Taxonomy (NCBI): domain Eukaryota; kingdom Metazoa; phylum Chordata; class Actinopteri; order Kurtiformes; family Apogonidae; genus Sphaeramia; species Sphaeramia orbicularis. The sequence continues at coordinate 80,595,839 of NC_043968.1, forward strand.
AACGCTCAGTGGAAATTCAAAGGTTATTATATCAGAAACTGAGAAAACTGAAGAAAAAGCTAAATCTGTCATTAACTAAACATAAACCCACTGTGTCCATCCACTACCATTGATCCAGCTCCATGGGTTTTACTGGGGAATCAAGGTTGTAGAAGATGACGGTGTTTCCACGGTAACTACGGAGCCTCTGAATGTCCAAATATGGTCATATCTGATGATCATGAAAAGATGAATAACTGTATTTTACACCAATTATTGACATGGATTGATAGGATTAGTGGATCAGCAGGTATTAAACAGTTTAGATCAGTAGATGGTTTTGAATGTTTGAGTCTTTATGGGTAAGATTAACTTAATTCATCCCTTTAAATCCATATTTACATACGGCTTCTCCTAATTTACCTTTAACTATACTGTATCAGGGCCATAGTATATGGTTAATTTTGTATTCCTGTATTCCTGTGGGTTCTGCCCCTAGGATCAATAAACTTCGATCTAATCTAATCTGATCTAATATTGATTTTTTTCACCATAGTTGATGATGCAGAATCAAAATACTAAAGTCTTTATATATGAAAATTTACATTGAAGATTTGAATAATCCTTCCTATGCATTCTTTTGCCACTCTTTCAGTTAAACTAGGAGATCAGTTAATGTCACATGATTATGGCAACCGATAATGCATTAAGGTTTTACAATTCAGCAAGTGTCTTTTGTATATAGAGCCTAAGCCCCGCCCCTTCTGGTTTTCACTGGAGCAAATATGAACAATCTGAAATGTCTTAAGAGAAGTAGTAAGTGTAATTGTACCAATATTCTGACTGTTCCTAAATGTTTTGTGTATTTGTAGATCCACTGTGATCTGTAAGTTGTAATGCACATGTGTACATTATAAACTGTGAGGAAGACTGTTTTTTTTTTTAAAGAAATTTTTGTTTTTTTCAGGTTATTCACATCTTTTTTGTCATAGGATAGTTTGTAAATGTAAATATTTTCATAATTGAATGGGGTTTTTTTGCACTAAAACAAAGAACATTTTGGAATTGTTAATATTTACAAGTTATTATGTTAATATTTAAAATTGCACTGATATGTCTTAAGAGAAGTCAGTGCAATTGTACCAATATTCCGTTATTAAATGTTTTGTGTATTTGTAGATCCACTGATCTGTAAGTTGTAATGCACATATGTAAATTATAAACTGAGGCAGACTGATTTTCTTTTTTTTTAAGAAATTTTCATTTTTTCAGGTTATTCACATCTTTTCTTTCATAGAATAGTTTGTAAATGTAAGTATTTTCATAATTGAATTTTTTTTTTTGCACTAAAACAAAGAACATCTTGGAATTGTTAATATTTACATGTTATTATGTTAATATTTAACATTGCAAAGATTTTTCTTCAGAAATTCCAGGTGACTCACATTTATTTAAAGGACAGTTTGTAGCTGTAAACATTTTCATAATGTAGTTGTACTTTTTTCACTGTTGTTGATATTGGGCTGAATCCAGCCCCTGAACTAAAATGAATTTGACACCTCTGCTATAGGTATAAAGTACTTCTATTTTTACATTAGAATGCCTCAGATTTGTTTCTAACCTTTATATTTCTCACTATTTACTTTTCGAACATTGACTGCTTGTCTTTTTTTGCTCTTTTATTTTTTCTACTTTAGGTTCTAGATCCTCTGATCCAGTTCATTCCTTTCCTTTGTTGGTAAATTCCACTGGCATTTTCAGTTGAATAACCCCTCAGTTGGCATGTCTGTATTTACCAAGGTTATAATAGTTTGGGATTTTTCATTATAGTTTAGTTTTATTTAATTTTGACTTTGTTTGTCTAATTCAGTTAGTTTTAATTCATTTTTAGAGCAGGTTTGTTAGTTTTTATTAGTTTTAATTTTTTTCTAAATGCTTAGTTTTAGTATTAATTTTAGTTTTGTGGTATCTTTTATCTTCTTAGCTGTCGTATTCAAATAAATCCCAGACAGGACTCTGCTGCTTTCTCCCAACTTTAGTCTGCATGTTTCCAGGTAGAGTGGGGACCAGAAACCGACTTGAAATGACAAGTGATGTGAAGTGACGGACCGTGAACTTCCGTATGGTGCCGCTAGCTAAAATTGCTGGAGCAAAATAAATCGCTTTCGTATCAATCCGACACAAAGGAATTTTATCCGTAATTTTTATACGATTTAGTTTTGTGAGCACACAATACAGTTTCAGTTAGTTGTCGTTTTTTTCTTTAAATTATAGTTTTTATTTACTTCAGTTAACGAAATGTTTTTTCAATTCTAGTTTTCGTCATTTCATTAGTTTTCGTTAATGACAATAACCTTGGTATCTGCACTGTAGCTGCAACCGATTAATCGACTCAAAAAAAATCATTCAACCACACTTCTCCTGAATCAAAGCTTTGTTTCCTTCATTTCTCTGCTGTTAAACATTGGTTCCACTGTTGTGTTTCACACAGACGCTTATTGTGACGCACAAAGAAGCTTCAATTCAGGAAAACTGCAATAGAATATTTCCCTTTAATCAATTCGAGTCGATTAATTGAATCGTGACTTTTTGCATTCACTTCAAGCACCTAATCGATTAATTGGTTGCAGCTCTAATCTACACATGAAATTTGACACCATGGCAACATGGCCCTATTGTTTATCTGTTGCTAGGTAACCCACTTCAATGATGATTCTGTGATTCAGGGCATAGCAACGTGATTGGCCATTGTATTCCAAAATCACTAATATCTCCCAAAATATTGGTCCTATCAACTTGCAGTTTTCACTAGTCTCTTCCTTGACCAAAAATACATAAATATCCCAAACTGCAGCAGTCAACTCTTTCTGGATTTTGTGTGATGCCCAGAACACACACACAGAGCCCACTTCCCTTTTATAATATAGAATGTTGCAGAATTCTAGGCCATTAAATGTCTCTTCTTCTACATTGTAACGTGTGTGCGCATAATTTATCTATAATTAGACGGCGATGGCATAACATAAAGAAAAGATAATATTGTTAACTGTAATTATATGTATGATAATTAATCATTAACTCTAATGACAGGTCAATGCAGAGTTTATATAACAGCTATGACAGCCTTCCAGTGAAACATGCAAGTGGAAAAATACAATTAAAGAACCATTCGACAATTCTTGTTCACGAAACATACACCTTACGTCATGCGGTGGAGGCCTTTCTAGAAATGTGCTGTACATGGGTTCATGGTTCTTCCAGATGGTTGACCATTTCTGACTGTTTTCAATGGTTGGCTCATTCTGCGGTCCATTTTTACTGGGTCAATGCCCGCGAGTCAAGGTCTATTAAAGGCCCTATGAATCCCAAGAGGAACAGGAGCTTATAACCATTAAGGCCGAGATGCAGAATTATTACCCATAAGACACACCGACTGCTCTGATGGGGCAACCACAGCTGCATTTAACGGACAGTGGATATTCAAAGCAAATGGGTCGAACGGCAACTCTTGTTTGTTTTAGCTCTGCACAGTGGGAAGGTAAACCGGTAGATATGACCGTTAATCCTCAGTTATCTAAGAAACATGGCTTTACATTTTAGTCAAGTCCGTCTAGTTCTAACCAGTTCACCGCAAAAACCTTCACCCACAATGATTTTAATAGGGTTTGCCTAAACCTCCTAAGACCCAGCTAAGGGTTTTCTGTCCACATTTATGGACAAGAGTTTCACAACTTTATGCAAAAAAAAAAGAAAACTGTCCACCACAAAGGACATTCCATAAAAATTAAAAAAAAAAACTGCATCTGAAAAAACTGTTGCATCATGTTTCCAATATAGGCACTTATTTAATAAAAAACAAAAAAAGCTTGTACTTTGCTGACATTTCCTGGGTCTTAGGAGGTTAAATCTAGTTTTCCCATAAAATGTGGAAATGTTACCACAGTATCTTTTATTATTATTATTATTATTAACCCATAAAGACCCAGGCGTCCACTGAAAACCAAAACCATCTACTGATCTAAACTGATTAATACCTGTTGATTCACTAATCCTGTCAATACTTGTAATAACTGGTATAAAATGGGGCGGGTCTTAGGCTGTAGGATGCTATAATCATGTGACATAAACTGATCTCCTTCTAGTATAACTGGAAAAGTGGTAAAAGAATGAAGAGGAAGGATTAATCAAATCTTCAGTATAGATTTCTGCAAATAAAAACATTACTATTTTGATTCTGCACCGTAAACCATGGTATAAAATCAATAGAAACCGTGCACCATGGCCCTGATAGAGTATAGTTAAAAGTTAAACAAGGAGATGTGGTATAATGTAAATATCATGAATTTCTAAGGATGAATTTAGTTCATCGTAACCCAAAAAGACCCAAACATCCACTGAAAACCAAAACCATCTACCAATCCAAACCGTTTAATACCTGTTGATCATCTAATCCTATCAATCCATGTCAATAATTGGTGTAAAATACAGTTCTTCATCTTTTCATGGTCATCAGATTCGACCCATTTGGACGTTCAGAGGCTCCGTAGTTACCATGGAAACACCATCATCTTCAACAACCTTGATTCACCAGTAAAACCCATGGAGTTGGATCAATGACAGTGGATGGACACACTGGGTTTACGTTCCGTTAATGACAGATTTGACTGAAAAAGTCCCATTTTCTTCAGTTTTCTCTGTTTTGATGTAATAACCATTGAATGTAATCTGAGCTTTAATGAACATCTACTTGATCAGTGAATTAAATATAGGAAAATACATGATTTACACTGAAAAAACTCAAAATAAAGAGGATGATATTCCAGTAAATGGTGACAAATCACCTAAGAAAAGTTAAATATAGAAAAAAAAAAATCATTTGGGAACTGCCACAAAAGTACCACTTGATCTTTATGGGTTATGTCATCTTCAGTCAAAGGTGAAATGGCCAAGAAATTCTAAAATTATAGTGTCTTAGATGATTAAAGATTTAAATTTTTTAATGTTGACATGAGATCATTATGATTCTGAAGTTGTTTCCTTTAGTATAATGACATTCCATATAAACATGGGAAACATAGCCATAATATTTAACTTATATGAAGCAAACAGGTTGAATTTTGTAATTTTGTTGAAGAACAAACTGCCTTCAGCAGAAAAATCTCAAATTTGTTACTCATTTTTTCAAGTTTTTCAGTTAATTTGATTAAATGAATCAATCTGATATATTTCCAGTCCTATCTTCATTATAGTCATGAGTCTAAAAATGTTGATGTTAACAAAAACTAAACTAGTGTCCATATTTACTGACCATAAGTACTTGTATTTATGTTTAACAATGGGGTTGAGTCCATTTTTTTTGTGATTTCTGTAAAAAGATGTTGAAAATCTGCCTATGAAGCTCTGACATTTACAGATATAACCTGCACAGGTTCCAGCTCTGAGGATATTTTAACCCTTTCATGCATAGTGGTCACACCAGTGAACAGCTATTCTCCAGCTGTTCTCTTGTATATTCATGGCTTTTGTTGTTTTAGTTCCATATCAGCCAACACAGTGGACCCTCATGCATCATCCCATAAACTGCAATTCAGTCCATTCCTGTAACTTTGCTGTTCTTGATAAACCTGATCTGCAGTGACATGTTTGGGTGTAAAGCAATTGTTAATTGTTATTAAACTGGAATTAACGTTTTTTTTTTGTTTTTTTTTAACAAAAAGTTTTTGGTTGTTTTGCATATTATCTCCATGAAGTGAATAATAAATAGAGTGTGTTAAAATGTGAGAAAACATTTGATTAGCAGCATTAAATACGTTCTAATTGCATAGTTTTCCGTATCACTTTCTGATATTAGGTTTTAAATACATGTTTCTTTGCTTCAAAAATTAAATGCATGATCTCCGACTGAGTGGACATCTTTGTAACTCCTTAAAAAAAAAAAAAGCTTGATCGCATTGTTATTTTCATGCCTGAAGAGGAACAAAAACACTCAGGAAAAATATATTGACAAAGGTTCCATAATTCATGCATGAAAGGGTTAATTTATTTTAGTGGACTTCAGGCTCACTTAAACTCATTTTTTCAAGCTTTCCAGTTATTTTGATTAAATGAATCAATCTGATATATTTCCAGTCCTATCTTCATTATAGTCATGAGTCTAAAAATGTTGATGTTAACAAAAACTACACTAGTGTCCATATTTACTGACCGTAAGTACTCGTGTTTATGTTTTACACTAGGTTTGAGTCCATTTTTTTTGTGATTTCTGTAAAAAGATGTTGAAAATCTGCCTACGAAGCTCTGACATTTACAGATATAACCTGCACAGGTTCCAGCTCTGGGGATATTTTAATTTATTTTAGTGAAATTCAGGCTCACCTCAAATATTTTCTGCCTTTAAGATTTCAAACTAGAAGATTTAAAGAGGGTAAACTGTGATATTAGGACCAACTTTCCAATGGCTAAAACCTTAAATGTGAAACTTTGGCAGTTTTTTTTGTTTTTTGTTTTTTTTTTAGTGTTCAGAACGCGCTGTGGAGCAGGGAGCGTGGGCGACCTCAGCTCCACGGAGGGGGCTTCCAAACAACACGAAGAGGCGGTGTTGGAGCTCCGGACCAGCGGGTCTCTGGAACCGAAATACACCCGGCTGTAACACCGACCTGCCCAAGGAACACGGAAGACGAGGGGGTGGGGGGGTAGGAGGGGCACTAAACGCACACTGACCTGCCTTTGCCTTTTTACGCACGCACTTAATTGAGCACCATTAGCGTAAATCAGTGGTGATGTTTGATGACTATTAACTCCAGCACTGGTGTTTTTGTTTCTGCGCACACTAGACTGTTTCCACCACACATTCTGACTAAAGAACTTATCAGTGGATGAGAAGGCAGCGCAATAGGTGGATTTTACAGCCTATTCAGAGCATCTTCGTGTCATGTTCAACTGAGATAAGAAATGGAGCGACAGGTGCGTGAGCGTTTACGCGCACGGAGGAGAAATGGATAAATGGAGTGTTTCACAAGCTGATAAAAGCAAACAGCGCACCTACAGTCAAAATTTTAAATAAATAAAAATAAACTGGGGAGGATGTGAACTTAACCCCCCCAGGGGCCCTGTTGGATGCTGGATGTGGTGCGTTTGCGCGTTCCAAACATGTGCCGGAGCTGCACCTGCTGCGTGCGTGCGTGCGTGCGCGGTGCCACCGGTCAAAGGGGGAAGGATATGGCCACTCCGTGATCCGCTTGGCGTACTTCCTGATGAGATTGTCCTCACGGAAGATGAAGAGGGAGCGGTTGACGGTGAAGCAGTTCTGTTTGACGGGGTTGGGGTTGTAAATGGCCATAGTCCGGGCTCTCTGGGCCATCGACTGCTTGTACATCCTCTGGCCGCCCGGAGCGCCTCCGCCGCCGCCACCCCGGGCTCCCCCTCTGCCCGCGCCCGGTCCTCCTCTCCCTCCTCCTCCTCCGCCGCCGCCTCCTCCATAACGGGTGGGTAGATCATCTGCGAAGCGAGCCATTCTGGAAACGCACAAATCCAAAGAGGAAAATCCAAAGTGGTGTCAGTGGAAATGGAGGGGAGACGCATCACAACAAACGCACTTCATCCAAAGCCCAGCTGCGCGTTAAAGGAGCTCCAAACACAACAGTCGGCTCATTGGAAAACCGTGTTCCCCACATCCTTCCCCATTCCTTCATCTTCAGCAGAATGGAAATAAGAATAAAAGTTTGAGGAATATTCACTTCACAGACGCGCCGAACCGAACCAATCAGATCAGCCCCTTCTCCGACACAAATCCCGTCCGCATCGCGTCCGAACACCAGTTGAAACGCAACCAGGAGGGGTGGGGGGGTGGGATGGGGGGGGGTGTCGGTCCGAACCGGTCCGAGCCCTGCCGAGCCGAGAGAACCTGCTCAGGGAAAATCCCAAACCAATATCCACCAACAGGAGCGGTGGGTCCTCTCCGGTCTGCTGTGTGATGTGATGCTGTGTGTTTGGAGGCTGAGGGCTTTTATATCACCAACTCCTCACAGGAATAAGACGGTGCGCATGTGACCAGAACGGGCCTATCGGTGACCGGAGCGCGCGCGGCATCCCTCACCGGTTTGACGGTGAGACGAAACTATAATGAAGTTCACCAAGCAGCCCTGAGGGTCCAAACATGAGCGATAATCAATCTGTGGTTTAGTATCAACAGGGGAGATGTGTGTGTTTTATACGGAGGAGAGCAGCTGGGAAAGCACAGCAGAGCCAGACTGGAGCTGTGGACGTGGAATAAACACACGGACAAACACCTTAGAACAGGGCTGTCAAACTCATTTTATTTCAGGGGTCACATTCAGCCCAATATGATCTCCAGTGGGGCGGACCAGTAAAATAACACCAGTTTAAAAAGTAAAATTTTATAATGATCAGGTTTACGTCTACAAAGTTTCGTTAAAAATCTGATAACATGAACAACTTGAATTATCTTAAGAAAAACAAGTGCAATTTTAACAATATTCTGCCTCGGTTTATCAGTTTATCGTTTACACCTGTGCGTTACAATCGCACAAAACATTTAGTAACAGGCAGAATATTGGTAAAATTGCATTTACTTTTCTTAAGACATTTCCGTTTGTTCATATTTGTTCTGTTTATTCACGTTTTTAGTAAAAGTATAGTTTGGTAATGGAAACATTTTCATGTAATTTGACTTTTTTACAGCAAAAAAAACAAAGAGGATTTGGGGTTGTCATTATTTATAGGTTATTATGATTATATTTTATTGTTCTGACCCACTTGAAATCTATTTGGTCTGTATGTGTCTGTATGTGGAACCTGAATTAAAATGATTTTGACACCACTGATTGTTAATATCTTAACTGTAGTTTTTGCATTTCACAAATTTATCCCGCGGGCCGGATTTGGCCCCCAGGCCACGTGTTTGACGCCTGTGCCTTAGAATAAAGAAAATAAACAACTGAATAACAAAAATGGAAAAATTACTCTGCAGACTCCTCTCTGACTATAAAACATCTATTTACAGTGTGAATTTGGTGTTTTTTTATTAACCCTCTGGTATCCCGACCAGCAAGGCCCTTACTCAGCACCAAGTGTGCCTTTTTCGCACACTTCTGGAATAATGTCAAAAATTTTTTCAGTTTGTTTTTAATTCTTTTAAACTTTTTTCTTTTTCATCAATTTGAGCCGTAAATAAAAATACCAAATACTCAATAACTATCACATTTTTTAACCCTTTAAATGCCGTGTTTGTAATGTAAACAAACCTTTTTTTTTTTTTTTTTGGATGCAAAAAACGAAAAAAAAAATTTTTTTTCAATATACTACATAAAAAGTGGATTACACATTATTTGATTTTTGCAGCCTGGCATATGTCAACAATTAACTCCACCACTGGTTAATTTGCATTATTGTTTTTGGCACTAGGTTAAATGTTCAAAAATACTAGCATCTGTCACCAAGTGTGCGTAAAATGCACATCTATGAATCAAACTATTAAATATTATATATTGATTTATTTTTCTGCTCTAATTTGATTTTATTTTTGTAAATCAAGGTCAGCCCTAATCATACAGATCAAATGGAAGAAACAGTGCGTTTTAGGCACACTTGGGAGACTGATGCTAGTCTTGTAATTTTCTTTTGTTTACAATGTGCACATTTTAGTTGGTAGCCAGAATTTTAAAGCTCATGCAAAAATGAACAACTTTTGAAATCTTACCTTATTTAAATTGTGAAAAATAATATGAAGTTTTTTAAAACAAAGTGCAAAGTATGCCTAAAAGGCACACCCAGATACTGGAGGGTTAACCCACCAGTATCTCAAACGCTTTAAATACCATATATGTGACGTAAACAAACCATATTCTTTTTTTTTTTTTCAACATTCTATACTCTAAAAAATATGTTGTAACATGTCATCGTTATTGAGTTTTTCAGCACATTTTGGACGGTGATGTAAATTTAATGATTTCTGTGGATACTTTTGTTTTCAGTTGTCAAATAAATCTCCACTGAAGCAGCACAAATAGTAGTAATATCAGTAGTAGTATCAGTAGTAGTCTCAGTAGTATCAGTAGTAGTATCAGTATCAGTAGTAGTATCATTAGTAGTAGTATCAGTAGTAGTATTTGTAGTAGTATCAGTTGTAGTAGTAGTAGTATCATTAGTAGCAGTAGTAGCAGTAGTAGTATCAATAGTAGTATCAGTAACAGTCGTAGTATCCATAGTGGTAGTATCAGGAGTAGTAACAGTAGTGGTATCCGGAGTAGTAGTAGTATCAGGATCAGTAGTAGTGGTATCGGTAGTAGTATCAGTTATAGTATCCGCAGTAGTAGTAGTAGTAAAATCAGTTGTAGTAGTATCAGTAGTATCAGTAGTAATATCAGTAGTAGTAGTAGTATCAGTATTAGTGGTAGTATCAGTATCAGTAGTAGAATCCATAGTAGTGGTAGTATCATCTGTAGTAGTATCAGTATCAGTAGTAGTATCAGTAGTAGTAGTAGTAGTAGTAGTAGTATCAGTAGTAGTACCAGTATCAGCAGTAGTATACGTAGTAGTGGTAGTATCTGTAGTAGTAGTAGTATCAGTCATAGTAGTGTCAGTATCAGTAGTAGTATAAGTAGTAGTGCCAGTATCAGTAGTAGTATCAGTAACAGTAGTAGTATCTGTAGTAATGGTAGTATCAGCCGTAGTAGTATCAGTATCAGTAGTAGTATAAGTAGTAGTGCCAGTATCAGTAGTAGTATCAGTATCAGTAGTAGTATCAGTAATAGCATCAGTAGTATAAGTAGTAGTAGTAGTATCAGTATTAGTAGTCGTAGTATCAGTAGTATTATTATTATCAGTAGTAGTATCAATAGTATCAGTGGTACTACTGCAGAGGGCGCCACAGAGTCAGTCTCTGATGAGAACCATGGTCTGAAACATGTGCAGTCTACTCTCGTTAAACCGCCCGCCGTTATACCGCCATTTCCAGCTATCGCCATCCGCCAGCCCAGTTCCATGCACAAACAACACTTATACCATTGATTTCCCGACCGTTATACCGCCAGCGTGATTGCCATCGAGTACACATAAATTTTAACAATGCACTGAAACAAACGCGCCAGACGCTGATCGCGACAAGCTACGAGTAGGTCTACGGAACGGCCACCGTTCATTTATCGCAGAACACTCAGTAGGTCAGGATGTCGGGAAGAGGACGTGGGATTAAGCCAAAGCCTCAAGATGATGGGGTGTCATTTCCCAACACGGTATAATAATGCTTAAAATGTTTCCCCACTTTAAATGATCCCTTACAACATAACAGAATCAAGATTTATTTAGAAACGCAATTAGAACGGGTTAACGGAGGCAGCATAGACATCATATAGTAAAGACATGCACATTATGGACGCAACCCGTTGTAACGCCATTTTCGCTATACCGCCAATTTGGCCGTGAACGGAAGTTGGCGGTATAACAAGAGTAGACTGTAGATGTAAATTGTTTTCAGTCCTGTTGGTTTGATGTTAAACTCATGTTATTCCAACTCTTTCCTGTTTTCTGGACTTTCTGAACCACATAAACAGATCCAAACAGTAAAATCATCAGTAATCATCATAAACTATATATGAATCCACTGTTACAATAATCTCACACCAACTTCCCATTGCGTCTCCGAACTGCATCGCCTTCAAATATGCATTTTCAGGCTCTAATGCGACCATTCAAAAAAAAAAAAAATGTCACAGGAAGTTTATTTTTAACACTGCAAACAACTGAAAAAAAACCTAGATAATTATGGTCTGGTGGTTCATTTACAGTGAAAGGAGACATTGTGCAATTTTCCAGCTTCTATTGCTGTCATCTAGGACAGAGGAAATAAGCAGCCGTGGTTATGGCGTTGTAACTGGAATAAGATGGACGGCAGATAAAGACGTCCACAGACCTCTATAAATCAGGAATTAGCCCATTTAGACCCGCGTTAATTACCACTGGGAACGTTTGGTGGGTGGTGTTTACCGGAGACAGGGGTTATGCATCTCCAATTAGATTTAATGCAACGTCAAATCTGCTTATTTATTTTCTCAGATAATTGGAATCCACTCGTTTTGTTCGTTCACTCAACACAGTCTGCGGCGTTTTTGTGCAAAGCCCCAGTTTAAGAGCTGGATCGAGACCCAGGACCAGTGGGCTTTACTGGTCCAAGCTCCAGCAACAGAAACCGGAGGTGGGGTCTACTTCCTGTAAACGGTGAAAATGGGAATTCACTGAGGACACAATTTATGGATAATTACACAGTTATTTAGCCGACAGAAGGATAATTCCCTTCTATGGAAGTCCAGAGGGGCTTATATTAACCCTCAGATGGACAAGAATGTCTGGGGCCATCTGTCATTCAGCATCTTAAATTAAAAAGGAAATAAATAAAAAGTAAAAAAAAAAAAAAAAAGGTAATTTTACATTTTTAAATGTAATCAGGTCCAAAAACAAATCAAACGTTAGACAGGCCTATACACTGATCAGATATTAATCTATTTCATCAGATATTAGACGGGTCCAAACACTGATTAGATGTTTAGGTTCATCAGATAATAGTTGGGTCTAAACACAGATAAGATAGTATTCAGGACCCGTATTCGTAAAGATTCTTAGTGCTAAGAGTTGCTCCTCGTGGCCAAATTCTAAGAAAATTCTTAAAATCATGTTTTCTTAGAATTTCCCTTAAAAATGAAGAGTAGATCCTAGTAAAGATAAAAGCTATTCCTAAAGAATCCTAGCCCTTCAGAGAGCTCCTAAGGTGAGATCTGTTAAGAGCAGGGAAGAGGACTTTTAAGGGGAAGAGGAGTTCCCTTAGCAGAGGACAAAATGGCCGACGGAAGAGGCAGGAGGGATACTCTGCAAACACTGGATGACTGCGAAATAATTAAACGCTACAGATTGCACTGTAAAAAAAAACAAAAAAAAAACTGTAATATTCCAGCAGCAGGGGTGCTGAAAAAATACTGTTAAATAGTGGAAAATGACCATCTCATAAAAATACGGTAATTTTCCATCATCAAAATACAGTTTTTTGCTCTAACTTCACATGAAATTTTGCATATTTTTTGACTTTTTAATGTTTAATAAAGAATATTTACATGTATTAAAACAATCAAATTACCTATAAATATATATACAAATAATTTTCAGTGAGACTCAGTTGTACAATCCACTGATAAAAACTGTATTTGGACAATTTATCAGTGCTTATACATGTTATACATTCACAAAAATACATTTGTTCAACATTTTTGTTGTGAAACCTCCCGTAATTACACAAGATATTTGTCAATTAACAAACAAGTCTTGTTAAACTTACAGAACAAATACTTCTTTTACGGATAATTGTCAGTAATTTTATCTCGTTTTATTATTTTTTTTACAGTATTAAACTTTAAATTAACAGCTTAATCTCATAAATAGAAAAGAAATATTTGTGAAGTGGTGATACATTTGCAAATGTATTTTAACTGTATTTTTCTGTGAAGAAAGGGAAAAAAAATTATTTTAAAAAATTTAAATTTTATGGTTATTCACAGTTACAGTTTTTTCATGTTATTTTACATTTGACATGTATAAATCACAGTCTATTTTTGTAGTTTCATTGATATTTTCCTGTATCTTAAAAATACAGGAAAAATCTGTAAAATAAACAGTGAAAATTCTGTTAAATTACAGATTTTTTTTTTACAGTGTGGATCGTGCAGGAATCATGTTTGTGGTTGATCTCATTAGAGATGCTCTTACTTCTCCAACCAAACGCCACAATGCAACACCACCCAAATGAAAGTCATCACAACACTGAGGTATTTGGCAACAGGGAAAATGCAGCAATGCAGTAGTGATGAGTTGGGTCTGTCCCAACCCTCCATCAGCAGGGTCATCAACCTCCTGAGGCCGGTCAGCAATCATAGACACTGATGAAAGCTGAGCCACTTTACCCTCGTTAACACCAAACTGAATTTAAATGTTGAAAGTTGAAAGTGCAAAAATTATCAGCATGCCAATTAATATGAGCAAATAAATAGAACTATCACTGTGAATACTGTGCCAGTGGGCCTGAGGTTTTTCACACATTTGTCGGATAATTTTAAAGTATAGCTTACCATTCATTAAACAGATCTTTTCTTTTATGTGAAATGTTATTTTACAATTACACAGTCTTCGTAAGATTTGATTCTATGATTAAGTTTATCGATTTTAGGGTCCATTCCTTGCCCATTATCACCAAAAGTATATTTTTTTTCTAGCTTTTAGGATCAACCAATCACAGCTTTTGAAATGATGACTCATACCTAGCAGCCACACCTCCACACTAAGATAGGAATTTCTGTCCATTCCTTGCTCAGAGTTCTCTGACAGTGTTCTGGAATCACTCCTAAGCTAAGACTCCTTGCTAGGAATTTTTAGGTGAAGTTAGGAGCTCTGTGAGAGGATTCTCAGAATCTTCAGGAATATGGGCCCAGGTTCGTCAGATATTAGACAGGTCCAAACTCGGATCAAACATTATTCCAAACACTGATTAGTTATTATTCAAGTTCATCAGATATTAAACAGGTCCAAAAATGGATCAGATATTAGACAGGTCCAACCACTGATTGCATAATATTCACATTCATCAGATATTAGACATATTCATAAACAGATGAGATAATATTCAGGTTCATCAGATATTAGATGGCTCTAGATGCGGATAAGATAGTATTCCGGTTCATCAGATATAACACAGGTCCAAAAATGGATCAGATATTAGACAGGTCCAAGCACTGATTGGATAATGTTCAGGTTCATCAGATAATAGATGGGTCTAAACATGGATGACATATAATTCAGGTCTGACAGATATCACACAGGTCCAAACACTTATTTGATAGGAATCTGGCTCATCAAATATTAGACAGGTCCAAACACTGATTAGATAATATTCACATTAATCAGATGTTAGATGGGTCTAAACACGGATGACATAGTATGCAGGTTCATCAGATATTAGACAGGTCTCGTCACTGATTACATAATATTCACATTCATCAGATATTAAACGGGTCCAAATACTGATTAGATAATATTCAGGTTCATCAGATATTAGACGGGTTTGAACCCGGAGAAGATAGTCTTCAGTTTCATCCGATAACTTGGACCAGATATCATTTTGAATCATCAGATATTAGATGGGTACAAACACTGATTCAGTCCTATTCAGGTTTATCAAATATTAGACAAGTCCAAACTCTGATTAGACAGTATTCAAGTTCAACATTAGACAGATCCAAATGTGAATGATATCGTCACGTCCTAAAAGCAATGATATATTAGACAGCTCCAAACACTGATTCAGTCATATTCAAGTTCATCAGATATTAAACAGGATCAAACTCTGATTAGTTATTAGTCATGCTGATCAAATATTAGACAAGTCCAAACACTGATTCTACAATATTCAAGTTCATCACACATTAGACAGATCCAAATGTGAATGATATCGTCACGACCCAAAACCAATGAAATATTAGAGGGCTCCAAACACCAATTCAGTCATATTCGGCTAATCAGATATTAGACAGGATCAAACTCTGATTAGTTATTATCCAGGATGATCAAAAATTAGACAGGTCCAAACAGTGATTCTATATTATTCAAATTCATCACAAGTTAGTCAGATCCAAATGTAAATATATTGTCATGTCCCAAAACTGATACTAGACAGGTCCAAACATGGATCAGATATTATTTTGATTCATCAGATATTAGACGGGTCCAAACACTGCTTCACTTATATTCAGTTTTATCAAATATTAGACGGGTCCAAACTCTGATTAGACAGTATTCAAGTTCGTCACACATTAGACAGATCCAAATGTGAACGATATCATCACATCCCAAATCTGATGACATACTAGATGGGTCCAAATATGGATCACATATTGTTTTGATTCATCAGATATTAGATGGGTCAAAACACTGATTCAGTCATATTCAGGTTTATCAAATATTAGACGGATCCAAACACTGATTAGATATTGAACAGGACTTTTCCATTTTACTTTTCCCTTACTGTTTTGACTGATAGAACTTCCTGGAAGGACTGAACAATATAAATTATCTCTGTAAATATCAACAAATGCACTCACAACAACATTTCATCTTAAAATTTGGTCATCGATACACTAGGGATGACATCCAGAGGAAAATTGAAGCGCACTGTAAACATCATAACCTCATTTTCAATTGTCTGCGACCATTATTCAAGTCAGTTATCGTTAAAATGCCATTTTCCACCAGTCTGAGAATGAAAACCACATGTGACATTCACCACATTGCACTCAGCTACATTTACATTTCTATGTCACTGTGTACATGTCAACACACTCTGGTGTCAAAACGACAATTCAACATGTCAGTCCTCGCATCAAGGCTGGTCCTCGGGATGTCAATCATTCTCTGTAGGCGGGACTTTACCGTCACGCCAAGATAAATAAATAAATAAATAGATAAATAAATAAATAAATCACAAAGCTACTGTGGAATTATATTTTCATTTTGAGTTTCACATTCATTTTAATATAGTCGATGGGAAATGGTTTTGTACATGTACATAATTCAAAAGTTAAACATTCAATAAACTATGACTAGTATTAATTTAATCCTAATACAACCTCCACTCTTACTTTAATCTCTTAATGCAGGAGCAAATGACAAATGTTCACAAACCCTGTGGAAATATTAGGATAAACTCTGAAAACACGCAGTCAATCTTCTCATAAAGCAGCTGTTGTCATTTCATACAGGAAAAATTAATGTTCAACCATCAAATCAGCCATAATTCTATAAACTCAGAACTTCTGCAGCTGAAGCATGAGCAGAAATGTTTTAGATGGGACTGAAGTGCCATCTAGTGGTTAAGGTCGGTACTGCAGCTAAAATGGGAAATCAACTCTGATGTTTGATGTTTCTTATTTGTACAGCAGCTGCAAAACAAGTTAAGCCACTGGTAGGGATGTAACGATACGAAAATTTCATATCTTGGTTATTGTGACCAAAATTATCACGGTTATCATTATTATTGCGGTATTATTGAAACTGTGCACAAAATGTTCAAAAAGCACTAATACACACACTGAAATAATTTAACTAAGTTGTATTTAAAAAATAAATAAATAAAGTAAAATAAAATAAAATAAAATAAAATAATAGGCACAATGTACCTTCTGTTGGCAGAAACATTCAAATATTAACCCTTAGTGGTCTGAGCCTATTTTGGCAGTTTTTCAGTACTTTTGATTTTGCCTTTATGTACTATATACACAAATGTTTACTATACCCATGTTTGGTATCTTTTTTCAGCACAACTTCATCTATATCATCTGTCTATTATTTTTTTCACTTTAACCTACTATATCAACATAAAAGGCCAGAAAACACAAAAAAATATATAAATTCCAATTTGAAAATTATATATAATTTATTGCATAAATAACACACATATGCTTAACGAACCTTTTCAAAGACTTTAAAAGTGAATATTGGTTCCAAATATTAGGTACAGAAAATCAAAATTGTAATAAATTAAAACTATACTCAAATATTAGACATAAAAACATAGCTTTTACATAGGGTCTTTTCCCCTAAAAGTGCGGTAATCACACAGTTATCATGATAATTAGAATTTAAACGGTAATACTAACCGTCTGCAATTTTACTGCGGTTTATCATTGCACCGGTAATCGTTACATCCCTACACACTGGTGTCAAACATGTGACCCGTGGGCCAAAACCGGCCCGTCAAAGAGTCTAACACGGCCTGTGGGATGAATTTGTGAAATGCAAAAATGACAACATCCAAACCCAGGAACTCTTTCTTTTCCTCCATCATCAGGCTCCATAACAGCTGACAGAAGTCTACAACACCATACTGACTGTTTACAGCAGGGGTTTCCAACCTTTTTTGGCTCATGATCCCATTTTAACATCACAAATTTCTGGCGACCCCAGACATTCAAAACGGAGACTTTTTTTTTTTTTTGCTAAAACTTGTTTTTGATCATGTAATAGCTATACTATGTTGCAAATAAACATTAATTTTAGACGACATTTACTCTATACCAGGGGTGTCAAACTCATTTTAGTTCAGTTCCACATTCAGCCCAATTTGATCTCAAGTGGGCCGAACCAGTAAGATAACAGTGAAAAAAGTAAAATTACATTATGATCAGGTTTACATCTACAAAGTTTCCTTAAAAATCTGAATAACATGAACAACTTGAATTGTCTTAAGAAAAACAAGAGTAATTTTAACAATATTATGTCTCGTTTTATCAGTTTATTGTTTACACATGTGCGTTACAATCACACAAATCACTTAGTAAAAGGCAGAATATTGGTAAAATTGTATTTACTTTTCTTAAGACATTTCTGTTTGTTCATATTTGTTCAGGTTATTCACATTTTATAAACATTTTCATGTAATTTTACTTTTTTGCACCATTATGTTGTCATTATTTATAGGTTATTATGGTAATATTTTACTGGTCTGACCCACTTGAAATCTAATTGGACTGCATGTGTCTGTACGTGGGACCTGAATTAAAATGATTTTGACACCACTGATTTTTAATATCTTCAGTGTAATTTTGCATTTCACAAATTCATCCTGCGGGCCGGATTTGGCCCCCAGGCCACATATTTAACACCTGTGTTGTAGCCTCTTAAGCCTGGCTGGCATGATGTCAATGTGAAAAAAAAATAAAGGAAGGTCCGCGCAACCAGTGAGCTCCCAAACCATTTAATAGTGGCGTCTAATCACAACACGTGACCCGCGTTATATGTCATAACAGAAAAAAATATTAAAACTTTTCAAACATATGATCAATTGTAAATGATCAAGAGTCACACATTTCAAAGTGTCCACAAATACAAAATACACAGGTGTTTTATATGCAGGGTCCGACCAAAATAGCACGTGACATGCAATATACGTCATCTTAGAAGATCAGAAAATAACTTGTAAAGCCTAATCATACGTAGAATCAATCATAAATCATAAAGTGTTACAAATGTCTACAAATATACATGATTTTTAATGATCAAATTGCTTTGCACTCATATTTGTAAACAGATATTAATCAAATTTCTACAGGTCCATGTAGTTATACTGTCCATCTGAATGTGGTGACCAACACCACAGCATGTGTGCACGGTTCTTATTAACAAAAATACAAGAACAGATTTACAAGAGCAAAAACAAAAGAAAAATTGTTTTTAAGAAGTTTACATTGGGCAACATTGAGATACATCCAAATAGATCATCATATATAATCACGTATATTTGTAGACATTTGTAACACTTTATGATTTATGATTGATTGTATGTATGATTAGGCTTTACAAATTATTTTCTGATCTTCTAAGATGACGTATATTGCATGTCACGTGCTATTTTGGTCGGACACTGCATATAAAACACCTGTGTATTTTGTATTTGTGGACACTTTGAAATGTGTGACTCTTGATCATTTACAATTGATCATATGTTTGAAAAGTTTTAAGATTTTTTTCTGTTATGACATATAACGCGGGTCACGTGTTGTGATTAGACGCCACTATTAAATGGTTTGGGAGCTCACTGGTTGTGCGGACCTTCCTTTATTTTTTTTCACGTTCTACTTTTTTGGGATCCTGCACACCTCTAATTTTGGATGTGCGTGTCGTTCACCTTTTTTCATGGCATGATGTCAATAACATGTTTGGTTTTTTTTAATAACTGAAATATTAAATAAAAACTTTTAATTATAGAAATTGCAAGAACACAACCTCACTGGGTCCTTTTTGACCCACCTATGAATCGAAGGGTTAATTTTGAAAATGATATGTTTTTCTTCTTAAACGTTAACCTTTTAAATAAATTCTGTACATTTAAAAACAACTTTTCATTTCAAGGATTTTACTGTAACTGAGTGTTTTTGGAGATGTTTACGGCTAAGGTTTGTACTCTTCGTCTCACCTGTGTTGCCATGGCGTCTCGTTCAGGTGTTCGTGCTTCCTCACGATTTGACATACGCCATCTCTCCGCCGTCTGCTCAGTCCGTCCAGGCGTAGAACCGTATCGTACCCGTCCGGGTCCCTGACAGGTCTCCACGGAGACTCCCCCTGGTCTCTCCCCTCCGCTGAACCCGGCTCCTCCTCCTCCTCTTCCTCCTCCTCGATGATGGCCTGCTTCCTGTGATGGAGCTTCCTGTTAGGTGGTGGCGCCCAGGTGTCCTCGTACTCTGCGCCCAGCGTCAGCATCCGCCAGGAGCCGAAGGTGGCGGCTCGCATGGCTGAAATAGACAGGAATTATGAGGGGGAATGTAGAAAAAAAGTTAAAAACCCGTTCACCATTCAGACCAGTTTGTGTAAAATATCATCACCTATAAATGATGACAACTACACATTTTGCTCTTGTAGTGTAAAAAGTACGCAAGATTAAACTGTGAAAATATTTACATTTACAAACAATCCAAACAAATAAAGGTGTGAATTACCTGAAAAAAAAAGACATTTCTTGAGAAAAAATAAGTACAATTTTAACAGTATTATGCTTCAACTTATCATTTCTGGTGGTCAAACCAGACTTAAAGATGGTTAAACCAGACTTAAAGATGTTGAACCAGACTTAAAGATGGCTAAACTAGACCAATGTATAGTAAAAACCAAACAAAGTGATGGTTTTAACAGACTGAAAGTTGGTAAAACTAGTTTAAAACAGTAAAAGTAGACAAAAAAATGGTTAAAACAGCCTAAAGTTTCATAAAACAAGTCTACAAGATTGTAAAACCAAACAATTTGATGGTTAAACCAGACTTAAACATGGTTAAACTAGACCAGGGGTCAGCAACCCTGGTCCTAGAGAGCCACTATCCTGCATGTTTTAGATATATCCTTCTTCCAACACACCTGCTTCAAATGATCAGCCTATCATCAAGCTCTGCAGAAGCCTGATAACGACCGTCAGGTGTGCTGGAAGAGGGAAACATCTAAAACATGCAGGATAGTGGCTCTCTAAGACCAGGGTTGCTGACCCCTGAACTAGACCAAAGTACAGTAAAACCAAATAAAGTGATGATTTTAACAGACTGAAAGTTGATTTAAAAAAAAAAAAAACAGTATACAACAGTAAAACTAAACTAAAAGATGGTTAAAACAGCCTAAATTTTGCTAAAACAAGTCTACAAGATTATAAAACCAAACAAGTTAATGGTTAAACCAGACCTAAAGATGGTTAAACTAGACCAAAGTACAGTAAAAAAAAAAAAAAAAACACATAAAGTGATGGTTTTAAGAGGCTGAAAGTTGGTCCAAAAATAAATAAATAAATAAACAGTATAAAACAGTAAAACTAGACTAAAACAAGGTTTAAAACAGCCTAAAGTTTCATAAAACAAGTCTACAAGATTGTAAAACCAAACAATTTGATGCTTAAACCAGACTCAAAGATGGTTAAACTAGACCAAAATACAGTTTAAAAAAAAAAAAAAAAAAAAAAAAAAAAAAAAAAAACAAAGCGATGGTTTAAACAGACTGAAAGTTGGTAAAAACAGTATAAAACACAGTAAAACTCAACTAAAAGGTGGATAAAATAGACTAATATATAATAAAACCAAAGTGAAAAATGGCTAAACCCACTTAACGGATGGTTAAACTGGACTAAAATACAGTAAAACTGAACTAAAAAACGGTCTGAACAGATTAGACATTAGCCAAACGGGTCTAAAAGCACATTTTAAAAACTAAAGAACACAGATTAGAGGTGCCTTTTCCTTTAGTTAATCCCAGGTATGTGTTTAATATTGTTTCTTCTAGTTGTATCTTTTCTATTTCTCTCTTTACGGTCGTTTTTTCTTTTGTATTGTTGTGTTTTATATCTGTACTCTGTACTCACCTGTCACTAACTGCTGTGGAGGTGAAACGCCGCGCGCTAAACCAAGCACTTCCGCATTAACGTTCAAGTTCAGCCATTTCTCACGCGCTTTCACTGATCATGTGACCGGTAGTTTACAATTTATTATATTTTTTTATTTAATTTACGGTTAAATATGGACCTGTTGTGATGTGCATGTCAGAAATATTGTGTGGAACACTGTAAAAACGTTGTAGTGTAAAACATTTGAGATGATTATTTCTAATTATTTCAAATGCTCCGCCCAGGGGGAGGGGCATCGGGGTTATATAAACACCTCCATTGGACAGAACATGTTGTCAGTCTTATGCTTACACTGTGTGGGTGACAAGACTGAAACTTGCCGTGGGAATAAATTGGATTTTTATTTTATTTTATTTTATTTTTTATTTACCTATTTATTTAGAAGGAATATAGCGGATTAATGGACATAATATATAATACCAAAGTAAATGTGTCAGAGTTAGCATAACTGCTAAATTACATCTGTAGTCCCATTGACAGGTTATAAACAATAAAATAATTCATATCAATTTAAATACAATCTGAGATCAGAAAAGATTAGTCCAGTCATAATAAATACAGTATAAAATGCAAAAATTAAAGTGCCATATATCAAACAGTGGGCTTGTGTCGGAGTACACTTAGAAGTTTGTTTTTTGTTTTTTTTTTTTACTTTTTTAATCAAAATCTGGTCATACATTCTAAAGAATTCCATAGAAAAAGACTTTTTTCCAGACTGAGAATCAACATTAAACTTATACTGAACAATAACTGTAAAGAACATTTTATATATATATATATATATATATATATATATATATATATATATATATATATATATATATATATATATATATATATATAAAGAAAAGAAAAGAAAATGAAAATAAAATAAATTGCAAATTAAAGTCAGAGGTCTAATCAGGTATTCATACATTCAAATCTTCACAAACAATCAAGGCTTGTTTGGTTTTTGCATATTTCAGTATTTTTTTGGAGTTTGTTATTTCATTAATGTAAATTAAGAACAGTGGGTGGTTTTTCATAATTCTACATCTGTGGATAAATTGTTTAGCAATAATAATTAAAGTGTTGTATATAATTTCTCGTTTTTTGTTTTTCATTATAACTCTGAATTTAATGTCTTTATACTCCAGTTTGGGCGATTGAGTGTCCTTCTCAGATGTCCAGTCTTGGAATATCGTCTAAAATGTCCTGGTGTATGAGCAGTCGAAAAACAAATGTTCTAAAGACTCAATTTCAAATTCACACAAAACACAGTTATTTTTTTTTTAGTATTAAATCTTTGTCTCATAAAGTCATTGCAAGGATAAATATCATTTAGGGTTTTAAAATGAGTTTCTTTTGCTTTCAGGGGTATGGGTAGAGTCAGGGATTTGGTTCTGATCCAGATAATAATTTCTTTAGGATAATCTTTTAATACATTTTTCTGTTTTAATGGTAAGGGGGAAAGATTACAAGTGAGGGAACCTCGCATGAATTTGCTTGTACATTTTAGTCCCATAAAATCTGTATCATCTACAGAGAGATTGTAGATGTTGTGACCTTGCCATGACCTTGAACTTCGACCTACTTGGACCAAAATTTAATGGGTTGGTCCCAGGGCCTAGGCCTATCTGTGGGTACAGTTTGGTAAAGATGGTTGGAATAGTTTTCCCATAAAGTTGCTAACAAACAAACAAACACGTAAACAAACAAACACACAAAGCAAAGTGATCACAATACCCCCTGGCGGAGGTAAAAATGTGACTTAAAAGGTTAGAATACCTAAACACAGACAAGGACAAGATGATTTTTGCATTAAAAATTCACAATTAATTAGACATCAGATATAGTAATTTAAAAAAAAAAATGAAAACACACTTTGCACTCAGACATATTTAAAAAAAGACAACAGAGACAGGAATAAAAAGTATGTAATTGCAGCTCCAGTTATTAATGCATCAGTTTATTGGATGCATTTTGAACTGGAATAAAGTTCAATGAGGCCTGAACACCAAGGTTATTATCGTTAACGAAAACTAATGAAATGACAAAACTAGAATTGTAAAAACATTTTCGTTAACTGAAATACATAAAAACTATAATTAAAAGAAAAAAACAATAACTAACTGAAACTGTATTGTGTGTTTACAAAACTAACTAAAACAGATAAAAAATTATGGATAAAATTCCCTTCGTTTTCGTCTTTGTCAATGTCAGATTAATACAAAATTGATTTATTTCCCTCAAGCAATTTTAGCTAGCGGCACAGTCCGTCACTTGTCATCACTTGTGGTTTCCAGCCGTCTTCTGGTCCCCACTCTACCTGGAAACATGAAGACTAAAGTTGGGAGAAAGCAGCAGAGTCCTGTCTGGGATTTATGAGAATATGACAGAGAAGAAGAGAGAAGATAAAAAAAAAAAAAACTAAAACTAAACTAAAACTAAGCATTTAGAAAATAAGGAAAACTACTAAAAACTAGCAAACCTGCTCTAAAAACTAATTAAAACTGAATTAGAGGAAAAAAAAAAAGTCAAAACTAGATCAAACTAAACGATAATGGAAAATCCCAAACTACTATAACTTTGCTGAACACAGACTCAGATGTAGATGATGGACAACATGGACGTACCGTAGACCACGGTGGACCTCCTCTCGGCCCATCTGGAGCCCTGGGGAACCCTCCTCTTCATCACTGCGGTCCAGGTTTACCTGAGGCGGACTGGACTGGACTGGACAGAACAGCTGTTGGGTCTTGTGGGTCCGGCTGCAGGAGGACGTTGGTCCCACTGGGCACCGGGGCAGGGCCCAGGGTTTCCCGCCCTGGAATGCGGAAAGGCTACTTCCTGTCCTGCCAGTTGTTATCAGGCCGAGCGTCTTCGATGCTGGAGGAGAAGCCGGTCGGGTTGGACTGTGTTTTGTCCGTCCACCCTGGTAATCAGGAAGGGAGCAATCAACGCTTCATGGAGCCCACAGGCTGCACATGCACGGCCACTTGACTTCCTGATGGTTCTGTTCTCTGGGCCACAGGGGACGTCCTGACTCCAGATCCACAGGGTGTGGGTCACCTTTTTTTTGTTTAGTTTAATAGTTCATGGATCATGCACAGAAAACATTTAACACAGAGTCGAGATGCTCTGGACCAGATCATATCGTTCTGGTTCATTTCCATCTGTCGTCCCTGTAGCAGGCACCAAAGAAATTCAAAAGGGAAACAGTACAGGAGAATTTTGACCCAGGACTGTATCTTAGAAACTACAACCACCTAACACTTGTGACTTTATTTTTCTTTATTAGTGACTCAAATCTGATAAAGTCGAACAACTTTTATTCTGGAAGGCTTTTACTCGTAGACCAGTGTGATGGTTTGATAAAAGCATAAATGTGTTTGTGAAGGTAAAGGGATGGAAGCGTTCGTTACTTTGAAGCCAGAAGTCTTTCAGATCAGAGTCCTGATCCTGGATCTGCTGCTCAGGTCGTTCAGAGTCCGACTGTGTTTGTAATTTAACCCTTCGGTGCAGAAGTGGGTCAAAATGACCCAATGAGGTTGTTTTCTTTCAATATCTTTGTAATGAAAACTTATTTTATTTCCAGGTATTCCTCAAAAAACATGTCATCAACATCATGCCATCATATTAAATTCTTAACTGACCTTTTATAGACTTTATAAAATTGTAGTTTTTGTATTTACTACCCCAACCTTCCATAGGTGGGTCCAAATGACCTACATTCATTTGCAATGGAATTACATCTGAACCTGTTTCATTCTGCATTGAGCTGACATTGTTCTATTGCTGTTACATACTTTATAATATATATTACATACTATATAATATATACACTTTACTTTTCAAATTTTCAAAAACATAAAAAAGTTAAAAATGTTAAAAAAAAAAAAAAAAAAACAACAACAAAAAAACAAAAGACCAAAATATAATCCAAATTATTATTTTTAACATGACAAAAATGGTGTTTGATTTTAATTGGGGTCCTTTTGACCCATTTCTGGAAGAGTGGAGGGTCCAGACACCGGTGGATCTAAGGATTAACAGAAAACAACGTCAACACAGAGGAAAAACTCACCAGGATAAATGCATTAGTAGTAAATTTATTGAAAAAGATACAACCAATCAGATGGATGCTTCACGGTCAAGAAATATGTAACAGAATGCAATGAAGGTGCATTTTTTATAACCTTTTCCCCCGTTTATACCTTTCAAGACTTTGCACAACAGTCACTGCTTTACTAACAACATTTAAAAAGACGGGTTGGCTTCTGTCGGCAAAATCATGAAATTAAAAAAAAAAAAAAAACAGACTAACTACAGTCACTACGATTAGAAAACTGGAGATAAAGTTAAACATAAAAAACTTAAAACTTTCTCTTTTTGTACAAACTATGTTCACTTGGGTCATAAAAAAATGAAAACAAAAGTTAAAACCTTTGTCAGCACCATTTGACTCCATTTCTTCCACAGATGTGGCCAATTATCTGACACATGAAGAAACCCTTAAACATGCTCAATAAAAACGTCGGCCGATTGATTCATGTCTCCACTTCAGAGGAATGGAACAGCCTCTTCCTATCGGACAATCCATGCTCACTCGCAAATAAAAATGCACTTTTTGCACCATTTCTTTGCTGAATTCTTTTCAGTTATTTAATCAAGAGGCAAATATTGGATATTTTTAAACACTGAGAGAGAAAATGACACAAAAAAGTGGCAAAAATTCAGATTGAACAGCTAATTTTCCTGGAATGGTTTATGATAAATGACCCAACAGGTCAAACCGTTCGCCTTCGGACGAGACGACGACAGCCTCCAACCCCCCCGCCCCCAAATTTCCTCCACTCTACGAAGCCACATTCAATCAATCATGTAAAAAATAAACTAAAGACAGAATGCACAGGTGTCCTTTTGCGTCCGTGTGAACCGTGGCAGGTCGTCCTGTGTGTGGTTTGCAGCAGACGGTTCGTCCAGGAGCTGAGTGTGCATCAGGTTCATGAGTTTGACAAACATGGCGATGGTCCGGAGATTCCATACGAAATGAAGATACAGTACGAGTTCACCGATAAAAGGTTGAAGTTCATAGAAGTGGGTCCGTCTGTCGGTTGTACGTTCGCAGGTGTGTGTGTGTGTGTGTGTGTGTGTGTGTGTGTGTGTGTGTGTAGTGTGAGGAGGCTTTACGACGGGCTGGAGGGGCTGGTGGAAGAGCTGGTGTCGGGCGAGGCACTGGGCTGCCGCTGGTCCTCCGGCGTGCTGTCGGCCTGCAGCGACGCCATGGCGACCGCCGAGTACTTACACTTGGACGAGCCGCATTCGCAGCTGAACAGCTTGCATTTGACTTCCCAGAAGTGGTCGCCATAGTTAAACCTGTCAGGAGGAGACGGCGACAAACGAAAACCAGTTAGAAACACCGACCGACCTTCTCTGGGCAAAGAAGCTCATTCTGCTGTTGTGGAAGTCAAAAGAGACGCCAACTTTTAAACCCTGGATTAGAACAATGACGGACACCCTTCACTTAGAAAGGATCAGATACACACTGAACGACAAGCTGGGAGAATCTGAAAAACTTTGGAAACCAGTGAAGGGCCAAATATCCACTACATAAGCAGGAGCCCACAGCGTAGCACTACACCAGCCTATGTTAATGCCTCTGGGGATGGGGGAGGGGGTGGATGATATGTTAAATTATGTTTTTTGTTTTGTTTTTTCTTCTTCTCTTCTTCTTTTCCCACTCTATCAATGCTGTTCATATCTGAATGTGCGTTTGTTGTGTTTATAGTAAAAATGAAGCATGGCGCGCCAATCGGGGAATTTCAAACATGTGCTGTGATGAGGCTTCCAAATAAAATATATTTGAAACAAAAATACCAACCGACTGAACCTCTGATTCATTCTACACTGTTCTATTACTGTTATATACTATATATCACATACTAGCGATGTAACGATTACTGGTATAACGATAAATCGCGGTAAAATTCCATATGGTTACTATTACCATTTAAATTCTAATTATCATGATAACCGTGTTTGATTACCGCAATTTCAACTCAAACTCGATATGGAAAATGGTCAAACAGTGGCCATAAGGTGTCATCTTTAATGCACATTTGTATGTTTGATGTTTACGTAGTAATATTTGAATGTTTCTGCCAACAGAAAGTACATTATGCCTATTATTTTATTTGGTTTTGTTTGTTTGTTTTTTAAATACAACTTTATAAAATTATTTCAGTGTGTGTATCAGTACTTTTTGAACATTTTGAGCACATTTCAACAATACCGTGATAATAATGATAACCGTGATAATTTTGGTCACAATAACCATATGAAATTTTCTTATTGTTACATCCCTATCCCTAATACATACTTTACATAATTTGCTTTTCAAATTTTCAAAATATTTTAAAAAACATTTAAAAAGTGTTCAAACACACACACACACACACATATTTATATATATATATATATATATATATATATATATATATACACACATACACACACATTTCAAATACAAAGTCATTGTTTTATATAATGTAATACCAACAATTATTTTTATCATGACAAAAGGACAAAAATGGCATAAAAACACAGATTTTAACGCGGTTCCAGATACTCAAGCATCTAAGCCCCAGGTGTCAAACAAGCGGCCCGGGGGCCAAATCCGGCCCGTCAAATGGTCCAGTCCGACCCTTGGGATGAATTTGTGAAATGCAAAAATTACACTAAGATATTAACAATCCAGTTCAGGTTCCACATTCAGAAAAATTCAATCTCCAGTGGGTCAGACCAGTCAAATACTATCATAATAACATAGAAATAATGACAACTGCAAATGTTTCTCTTTGTAAATGTAAATATATTCATGTATTTGCACTAAAACAACGGATAATTTCGCAAAAAATGTGAATAACCTGAACAAATATGAACAACCTGAAATGTCTTAAGAGAAGTAAGTGCAGTTTTAACAATATTCTGCCTGATATTAAATGTTTGTGTATTTGTAGATCCATTGTGATCTGGAAGTTATAATGTACATGTGGAAATGATAAAGTGAGGCAGAATATTGTTAAAATTACACTTATTTTTCCAGTTCATATTATTCACATCTTTTGAAAGGATAGTTTGTAGATGTAAACCTGTTCATAATGTCAATTTTTTTTTTTTTTTTGCTCTAAAACATAGAGAAAAGTTTGTACTTGACCTTATTTATATATTATTATGTTACTATTTCACTGGTTCGGCCCACTGCAGATCAAATTTAGCTGAATGTGGCCCCTGAACTAAAATGACTTTGACACCCCTGATCTAAGGGTTAATATTTAAAAAAACTAATTATCATCATCAAATCTAATTGTTTTCTTCCGTCTTGTGTTCGTGGTATTTTGTTGTCCCTCTCGTTTGAAGATTCAGCGTTTTGTTGTTTTTCTGAACTTCCTTCATTTGTTTGTTTAGAAACAGTTCTACTGAAGTGTCTAAAACCATAAATAACCTGTTTCTTTAATTTTCATTAAGGACCAAAAAAAAGAGCTGTCAAACTTAACAGAAATGACCGACGTGAAACTGATGAATGATGGAAATACTGGAACCCACAGTGACCTCCTGACCTGGAAGTAAACAGTAAACAAACATGAGTAAATAACGGTGCGTTACCCCAGCTCCTCTCCTGCTTGGATGTTCTCGCTGGCGAAGAAGGCAATGTGTGGGAACCGCAGGTCCTGGTGCGTGGTGAACACTCGACAGGCGAACAGGTTGGGCTCGCACATGTGGTTGAGGAAGCGGCTGATGTTGCCATAGAAACGGGCGTCGATGCAGTATTGATCTTGCGGCTGCGAGAGAAATAAATAAAAAGGAATCTACATATGAAGAAGACTCAAAAGGAAGAAGAGGAGCAAACGTCAGGATGTGTCGAGGACCCGGCGGATGAAAGCGGCGCCTCGTAAACGCTCACCTTATCGTCCAGACTGAATAGGTACGCGTCATTTTGTCTCATCTCTGCCTCAGCCTCGGAGATGATCTCCCCTACGTACCTGTTCAGAGGAAACAGACGTGTCAGCAGAGGAAACGCTAAAGCCGGTGAGGACACGGAACAGTTCTGGAGAATCAGACGGTTTTATAAAGGGGTTGGATTTTCTCTACAACAGAGGAGTCGGAGTCAGTTTAGTTCAGGTTCCACATTCAGCCCAGTATGATCTGAAGTGGAACAGACCAGAATAATACAGAAAGAATGAAAACTACCAACTTTTGTCTATGTTTTATAACGAAAAAGTTCAATTCCATGAGGAAAATGTTTACATCTAAATGTGCTTGTTTTTTCCCTTTAACTATATTTTGGGTTGCTTTGTATATTTGTACTATTTCTGTCAATGCTCCCCTGTTTGAGTAGGTTTTTGTTTACTTTTCTTTACATACATAGAAGTCATGTACACAATGTAAAATGCTAATGCAAGGTTATTATCGTGAATGAAAACTAATGAAATGACGAAAACTAGGATTGAAAAAACATTTTCGTTAACTGAAATAAATAAAAAACTATAATTAAAAGAAAAAACAATAACTAACTGAAACTGTATTGTGTGCTTACAAAACTACCTAAAACGTATAAAAATTCTGGATAAAATTCCCTTTGTTTTCATCTTTGTCAATGTCGGATTGATACAAAATTGATTTATTTCGCTCTAGCAATTTTAGCTGCTGGCACCCTACAGTACTTCACGGCCCGTCACTTCTCGTCACATTTCATTTCCAGTCGTCTTCTGGTCCCCACTCTACCTGGAAACATGGAGACTAAAGCTGGGAGAAAGCAGCAGAGTCCTGTGTGGGATTTATTTGAATACGACGGTGAAGAAGAGAAAAGAGACGACAAAACTAAAATTAATACTAAAACTAAACTAAAACTAAGCATTTAGAAAAAAAAAGAAAACTAATAAAAACTAGCAAACCTGCTCTAAAAAACTAATTAAAACTACCTGAATTAGAGGAAAAAAGTCAAAACTAAATAAAACTAAACTATGATGAAGTGTGTGTGTGTGTGTGTGGGGGGGGGGGGGGGTGGTGTATGTATTTTTTTGTGTATATTTTAAGATGACTTTCCACCACTCATCTGATTCTGATGAAAACGGTTAAATCTGTGTAATCTGGGCTCCACTGAACCTCAGCCCAGGTCCTGAACATGAACGCTGGCTCCATCTAATACATGTTTGGACTGTGCATGGTCCCGTACATAAACAGTTTGGTGAAAACAGCAGATAAGCAGAACGCACGAGTGTTTCTGGCGTCTGAAACTCCACCCTCAGCGCTTTTCTGAGTAATTCAGGGAACAAACGGCTCATTATTCCAACAAAAGGAAATCCATATCCATACAGTGTGATCAGTGCTGGTGTATAAAACAGGACGTACTCGCATACGAAGGTCCCCTGGGGGATGTCCTGCAGCGTCCGGACGCCCCAGCCTTTCTTACTGGTCCTGAAGAGCTGCAGTCTGGTCCTACGGAAAAACATGGGCATTAAACTGGTCAGAAAAATGAATGAAAACGGCCCCGTGTTTCTGTTAAGACGATTCAACACTGATGAACCTGCAGATCATCCTGATGACCACTGAACGACACATTCATTAAATATAACAAATAATAAATATAAGCTTCCTTTTTAAATCCATCAGCAACTTAATACTCAGATACTAACTATGAGAGAATGAATGAATAAATGTTTTATTTCAGACAAATAAAAAGCACAATATACCACCAACTAAAGCAAATGAATAACATAAAACAACCAAAAAAGACATTTATACAATTACACAAAACAAATATTTTATATAATTTTAGTATTATTTACACAATAGAAAAGACGTGGGAAGAAGTTAAACAGTTATTTATTTAATCCACCTGTTTATACAACACAAACTACATCAGTCTATATTAATACAACATGTATATACAGTATGTCTATATCAATTAATATAATAATGATCATAAAAATAATTCTACATCATAATCTACTACATATATGCTAAATATAAACCCATATAAATACAACTGGATATAATTTATAATTAGCTACAATTTTCCTTATAATTTATACATTATATGATTATCTCTTTTAGGTTTTTTAAATGTAATTCATAAGAATGTTAGTTTATGTAAAGACAATATATAAAATGTACAAAATATACATGTTTTCTACTACATGTATAAGCCATCTGTGAAACAATACACAAACTGTATAAATCTACTTTAATACAATATAAGACATGTAAATATGTCTAACTCAATCAATATAATAATTATCATGTATAATTCTACATCATAATCCACTATATATGTGCTAAATATAAACCCATGTAAATACAACTGAATATAATTTATAATCAGCTATAATTTTCCTTATATTTTACACTATATATGATTATCTCAATTGTGTTTTTTTTTATTTAACTTGTAACTATTTTAGTTTACACAAATAAAATACATAAAATGTATATTATACAGTATCTATATCAATTAATATAATAATTATCATAAAAATAATTCTACATCATAATCCACTATATATGTGCTAAATATAAACCCATATAAATACAACTGGATATAATTTATAATTATCAACAATTGTCCTAAGAATTCATACTAAATATGATTGTCTCAATTATGTTTCTTTAATATAATTCATAACTATATTAATTTATTAAATACATATATAAAATGTATAATATATACATGTATTCTACTACATGTATAAACCATGTATAAAACAATACACAAACTATATCAGTCTATGTTAATGTAACAAGTATATATATTCTAAATCAATCAATGTAATATTTATCATATATATAATTCTACATCATAATCCACTATATGTGTGCTAAATATAAACCCATATAAATACAACTGGATAGAATTTATAATCAGCTACAATTTTCCTTATATTTTACACTATATATGATTATCTCAATTATGTTTTTGTATACAACTTGTAACTATTTAATTTTTTTTCTTTAATTTTATTTAACCTTTATTTAATCAGGAAGAAAATCCCATTGAGATTAAGAACCTCTTTTCCAAGGGAGTCCTGGCCAAGAGGCAGCACAACACATAGTTACAACATACAGTTACATCATACAACAATTTACAGGACCAGTCAACATAAAATACATAAAATGTATAATATATATGTATTCTACTGTATGTGTAAGCCATTTATACAACACTCCACACAATTTTACCATCAGATAATGAAAGAAAAACAATAAACCCCCTTTAGAAGCTGAGGAGTTTGGTGTATTACTTTAAAAAATGCTGCAAAAGACTACGATTATAGATTTTTTTGTGTTATCAAATCTCCAAAGTGTGACTAAAAGAAAACAAAAAACAAAAACAGCAGAATCCTCCAAAAGCAGGAGACAGAGGTGGAGTAAATGGGATTGAATCCACAACCACAGATGTTCTTTTCATGAACCCTCCTGTTTCCTACCTGAGTCCATTCTGCACCACGCGGTTCTTGCAGGTTCTCCAACAGGAACAGGCGTGGTTACACTCGAAGATGAGAGGAGGCTCTTCACGGCAGAACTCAGGCAGAAGTCGACCGCTCTGTACATGACACAAACACACAAAACACACACAAAAACACACACAAACAGGACACAGCTCAATGATTCACTCCAAACCAAGTGTTGTCAAACTTTAACACCCAGCTCATTATTTCATTTCTTGTATCATGTGGCGCTCTACAGGCAGGAAATCAATGGCCCTTGTCTTTCTTTCGGAGGGGGGGGGGGGGGGGGTTCTTTCTTTTTTCTTTTCCTTTTTCTGTCTTTGTTTTGTCTTGGTTGTTGGGAGTCTGATGTTTGTTTCCTGTATTGAAAAACATTGTCTTAAATTGAACAAATATCATCTATTTTCCTTCACACCAGAAAAAACAATAAATATATTTCATTAAAAAAAAAAAAAGTGTTTGACGAGTGTGTTTTGTTTTTGTTGAGTTTCACTGTTTTTATCTGTATTTTCCAGTTTGTATATTTCATTTATAGCTGTATTTTATCTGTAAATATTATATAAATGTACACATATTTATATTAATCTATATGCAGATCTATCCAGGGCATACGCAGATGCAGTGTCTGTATTTGAATCTGACGATGGGTGTTTTTGTCAGTGAAATGCTCTGTGTACAAGTAGACACAAAGTGAACACAGACGATCACACAGGATCCACAGGAAATATTTAAAACATGCAGGATACTGGCCCTCGAGGACCGGAGTCTGACCCCCCTGCTTTAGGTCTTTGAGGGTTCGTATACACATGTGTACGTACCTTGTCGTACCAGCAGCGCAGACTGAGCTGTCCACACATGCAGATACTGGCTGAACAGTCCTCCTTACAAACACAGTACTGAGAGGAAGAAGAAACACAGGTCAGCTCCAACGCCACACTGACAGGAAACACTGAGCCCAGGCCTGAGGGGGCGGACCGAGACAGACCTGTAGGTGTGTGATGTTCCTGTCGATGGTCATGGGCGAGGTCACGCAGTTTTCGGGGATGTATTTGTAGTCGTCTGGAAAAGGCTCGCTGTCGATCGAGTTGACGCAAGGGATGGGGACCGCCTCCTGACCCAGAGCGATGTCGCTGTCAGAGCACAGCACAGTTAGGGACAGAAAGGAAAACATTTACATTCAGGGTAGGGATGGGAACCCACAACTGGTTCCCAGGAGCTCAGTTCCTTGGAATCATTAATCTGTTTAACGAACAATTCTGTATCATCTCAGTGTTTTGGTTCAGAAGCGTCTGAAGCAGGGCCGTCAAACACATTTACATTCAGCCCAGTGGGTCTCCAGTGGGTCGGAACCAGTAAAATAATAACATAATAACCAATAAATAATGTGAACTCCAAATATTTCTGTTTTAGAGCAAAAAAAAAAGTACTTTTATGAAGATATTTACAAACTCTCCAAACAAAAATGATGTGAATACCCTGAAAAAAATACAATTATTAAGAAAAATAAATGCAATTTTAACTATATTATGCCTCAACTTATCATTTATACATGTTCTTTACAGGTCAGATCTACAAAAGGAACAAAACATTTAGAAACAGGCAGAATATTGTCAAAATTACACTTTATTTTCTTAAGACATTTCAGGTTGTTCATATTTATTCAGGTTATTCACATTTTATTTTTACAGGATAGTTTGTTAATGTAAATATTTTCATAATTTAATGTTATTTTTTGTACTTAAGCAAAGACAGGCATTTGGAGTTGTCATTTATAGACCTAACGTAATTTTATTTATTTTTTTTACATTAAACCAAGGAGAAAATTTGGAGTCATTATTTATAGGCTATTATGTTATTAATTTACTTCATATCATATTGGTCAGTATGTGGGACCTCAACTAAAACCAGTTCTACATCCTTGACTATTATTATTAATATCTTCTGTGTGTGTGTGTGTGTGTGTGTTCGAACCTGTGCAGTAGTTTCTGCTCGGTCCGGCTCAGCCTGGTGCTCCTCTCTCTCTTGTTGGCCTGCAGGGCGGCCCAGGCCTTGGAGTTGTGGCTGCAGCAGTCTGGAGGCGTTTCCCCCTCGCGGTTCTTCAGAAACACATCGGCTCCCCTGGACAGGAAGAGTCTGAGGACACAAAGGCCCCATGTCATCACCAGCATTTAGGAGGTTTGTACACCTACAACAGGGTGTTTGCTCTTTACCCCCCCCCCCCCCCCCAAAAAAAAAAAAACTCCAGACTTTTACAAAACTGCTATTTTTTCCCCAGACCTGGACTTTATGTCCTTTTATTAGAGCCTGACCGATATGGGATTTCTGGGGCCGATGCCGATACCAATATTGGGGGCTAAAAAAAAAAGCCGATATCCAATATATCGGCCGATATCTGATATTGACTGATATATGAAATAAGAACACTGATCTACACAGGATATAATAATCTTATATTAGATAATTGTGGACAGGTGGATAAACAGTTGCATAAATCTTTGTTTATCTCACAAATATAATTGACACAACTTTCAAATGCAAACTATGCAATCAAAAATAATTAGAGCAAAAAATATGACTGACCACACAATTCTGGTTTCACTCACAAATTTAGATGTGTCTGCCTCACGGCACTACAACTTCTTATGTGGACTAAGGACTGAACTGAGCATGTGCAGAGTGAGTTAGGTGAGTCCTAAGTTGTTCCTGATTGGAGCAACTGCAAGAGTTACAACTGACCTGTGTTACAACTGTCCCCGGTCTCCCCTACACTATTAACACCCAGGCCTGCTGGCAGAATGAAACTGTGAGGTAGACAGGAAGTGCACGGACATGGGTGTGTGCGGGGGGGTGAATACTTCATAAGACAGGGGGGCTTAGCGGTCCATCCTTGTCAGAGTGCAGTAGCAGTCCGTGATTTTCGCTGAGGGGGGAGTGTAGCTTCGTGATTGTGTGTGGGGGGGGTGATAGCGTCATTGTCCGAGCAGGAGTGAAAGTGAAACTAACTCGCTTTAAAGTTCCTCTTATTCTCCAGGCAGCACACACACACACACACACACACACACACACACACACACACACACACACAGGAACAGCGAGCGGACTGAATCTCCGTGCAGCAATAAAATAGTTAATATATCGGCCACATCGGCTACATATTGGCCGATGTTGATTAATTGGTGATACGCTATAATCGGCCCGATTAATCGGCCGGCTGATTAATCGGTCGGGCTCTACCTTTTATACATGTGTTATTACTTTTTTGGTTGAGATTGTACCTGTTGTGTGCAGTAGAAAGTTCATTTTAATAAATGTATGAATGAATGTATAATCCTACTACTATATAATGCACGTTTCAGCCCCGCCCCATGTCCGTCCCATCGATGTCCGTCCGATTGATGTTTCAGCACGGGACACAGGAGAGCGTTTGGGTGCAATGCCGCTGTTGCACCACAGGAGGGCGGTATGGCACCACGGGTACAATGCCGCTAGTTGTAGTAAATTATATTTTACTGACTGAAGTGTTTTCATAACAAATGAAAATCACAAAAGTGCATGGATATCGCACAAACAAGTTTGACTAGAATCATTCCAGTACCAACTGGTTAATGAAATCAGATCAGGTTTTGTAGATGTTTTATAAGTGTTATAAGTTCTACTTCCTCCCACTCCTTTTCATATATGTGAATGAAGTCATATTTTGTTTTTGTGTCTATCTATCTATCTATCTATCTATCTATCTATCTATCTATCTATCTGTTTTTCATGTTTTCTTGCAATCTGTTTTATTTCTAAAGTAGGTTTATTTTGGGTTTTTTTTCATATTTGAAATGAACTGAAACTAAGTAACTAATATGTTTCCTCATGTATTTTTATTTCTCTTACATGATTATGTGCCTTTGAACATCCTCTAAAACTCAACTATGAAAGAAAGTTTCTTCCAAACTTTATTCAGACTGTCACCCAAAATTCCAGACTTTTTAAGACTTTCAAGACATGCACAAACACCCTGTATAGGTAGAATGTAATAGAATTTTTTCACAATAAACCAAGAGGAAAATTTGGAGTAATTATTTATTGGTTATTATGCTATTATTTTACTTTAGATCAGAAAGTGGAACCTGAACTAAAACCAGTTCAGACCATTGACTGTTAACAAGATTTGTACACATTTTTCAAGGTCAAATTCAAGCACTTTTCAAGCACTTTTAAGGATCATTTTCAATTTTTTCCTGCACATCACTTTATCACTGGGGTAAAATACATATCTACAGGAATACATACACTCATAATTATTTTTTCCACTTTTTATCATAATGTACATTGCA
Source organism: Sphaeramia orbicularis (assembly GCF_902148855.1). NCBI lineage: Eukaryota > Metazoa > Chordata > Actinopteri > Kurtiformes > Apogonidae > Sphaeramia > Sphaeramia orbicularis. The sequence continues at coordinate 80,633,614 of NC_043968.1, forward strand.
TTATGCTATAAAAATCTAAAAAAAATTATGTTTCATAATAGCAAAAAGTTTAGAAAATAAAGAACAGAAAGTTTTAGCCAAAAAAAAGGGAAGCCACTTGGCCATTTTCAAACACACTTGCACTGAGACAAAGATTCTGATAAAAATGTACCTGGAGTCGACCTGAGAACACCTGGGAATTTACTTTTTTGACATAAAGTTTTATTTTTCTAAATGTATCACCTCTCTGTTAGTAGATCTGGCTGGAAATTTAACCGGGCAAAGTTAATATTAAAAATAAATAAATAAATTAGAGTTATAATTACAAGCACTTTCAAGCACTGAAACTGACATTCAAGCATTTTCAAGGATTTCAAGCCGCTGTACGAGCCCTGTGTTAATATCTTATTGTAATAAAAGCTGCCATCTTCTGTCGTCCTTCCACTCAACACACACTTCTGTTCACACTCCTCAAACACGCCTCAGGTCCTTTTTCCCAGAACTTTATGACTCACGTTACGCAGTCGAGGCGGTTTTCCCGAGCGGCGATGTGCAGCGGCGAGTCTCCGTGGATGTTGACCACCTGCAGGTTACAGTTGGCGTCCAGGAGCAGCTCTGCGATCTCCACGCTGCCGGAGAACGCCGCCCAGTGGAGGCAGATGTTCTCCTCCTGCAAAAGCCAACGACATTCGCTAACGATTACAAACCACTACCACGGAGGAAGTCCTAATGTTACATTTACCACAGAATGTACGAGTACTGTTTGTGCACAGTCATTACAAGTGTTAAACAAAGTGGCTCCATTTCCAAAACAGGCCTTAATGATGGACCATATTTAATACTCAGATCCCATTTTTTAATGTTCAATCAGGCTGTCTGCTCTTTATCCAAATAAACATTCCTGACTTTTTCAAAACTATTTTCCCGCCAGACCTTGACTTTATGTACTTTTATATTTGCATTCCTACTTTTCTGGTTGAGACTGTGCCTGTTGTGAATGAAATGTATAACATGGAAAGGCTGAGCTTCTCATTAAGACTCACTACTGATAAATGTAGAAAATATTGGGAAAAATGGGGTGTTTATGCTAATCAAAGAAATCCTTGAACCTGCATATTCTGCTTATTAGGCCTGTAATGATACACAAAACTTTTGTTCGGTATGTTTTCGGTTTTGAAAGCCACGGTTAGTTTTTTTTCAGTTTGGTATGGGAAGAAAGAAAACCCCTTAAAATGTCTTTGATGTATTTATTATGAATTTTTCAACACTTTTCCCCTAATTTTTGGAAACGACAGAATATAGAAAAACAGGAATAATACAATTCTGCTGCTGTCAATCAAATAGAAAGTAAAATAAATAAAATATTACTAAATGTATTTTAAACATTAGTAAGGCACTTTTCCCTGAAAGGTAGTTTTGAACAAACAACAAAAATCTAATCACAGTTCTTTCAGTTCACATTCTGCAGAAAAATAAAAAAATAAAAAAAATTCCACATGAAGTGCAACATTGACAAGAAGGCAAAGTCATATTCTCTTTGAATAAACTGAAGAGCAACACTGACAACAAAATTAACCAAATAATTTATTTTATTGTTTATTTTATCATTTATTTTATTTTCCAGGTTCACATCCTATTTGTTTTGGGTTTTTTTTAACCTTATATCAGCTGCTATTTCATATTTTGGGTCAATGTGCACTCCTTCAATATGTCCATGTGGAACTTGTGCAGATTTAGAGTTCTGCATTGAACGGCGTCTTTCGTTCCTTTTTCTTTTTCTCATTTTGGTACAGCTATGTACTGAACCGAACAGGTGCGTACTGAAATGCTTCGGTTCAGTATGTGTACTGTTACAGGCCTCCTGCTTATTTTGACTTTTTTGCTTAATTTGTCCTGAACCTGTCTGTATCTGAATCTACATGCTCTAACTGTTGTGGTCTGCTTTTTTTTTTTATTTGTTTGCTCTGTATACTGTGAAATTTGCATATAAAAAATAAAGCATTAAAGAATACAGTCACTGGAATCTGAGTTCACGCTCACATTTGTCCATTTTGTTGATTATTTTTCATTTTTGTCCCGTTTGCTTCTTTTCCTCTTTTCTACACCTCAAGGCATTTCACAGATGAAAAGTCTTTTATAATAATCAGCACAAAATCAAGCTATTTCTGATTCTCCCCCAACAAAAACATACATTATGCACCAAACCACATGAACCGACCTTGTCCCTGATGCTGATGTCGGCTCCTTTGGACAGAAGCAGCTTCACCTGGTCCACATGTTTGTACTCTGTGGCCCAGATCATGGCTGTCCAGCCGCCGTCATCCTGAAAAAAAAAACACAAGGAAACCACATGAAACCCATGGGCTCTGTGCAGTTAAAACGTCATTAAAAGGCCAGTTTTGACAGACAGGGTGGGTTTTATTAGGCGTTCCCTGAGGGCGACTTAAAGAACAGATGGTTATTACATCACAGCAGTGAGGTCGGACATTTCAGAGACGTGACGCTCTGAAAGATGCCCACAGTGTTTGTTTACCCTAGGGGTGTCCAACCTATGGCTCCGAGGCCAAATGTGGTCCTTTAGCCTCTGAATCGATATTTTTACCTCCGCCAGGAGGTATTGTGATCACTTTGCTTTGTGTGTTTGTTTGTTTGCATGTTTGTTTGTTAGCAACTTTACGGGAAACTATTCCACCCATCTTTACCAAATCTTCCCCACAGATAGGCCTAGGCCCTGGGACCAACCCATTAAATTTTGGGCCAAGTAGGCCAAAGTTCAAGGTCACAGCAAGGTCACAACATCTACAATTTTCCTATCTCTCATCATTGAGCAATTTTTGAAAATTCATAAAAAATTCAAAACGACTCCGCGTAGCCTCCAATTTGATCCACCTGTAGCTTAGAACAATATCTTGTATTTGGCACAAAATTGTCCACATCCACTGTGGAATGTGGACTCTGTGGACATTTACATTTAACATTGAAAATCCCATTTACCACACATTTTTCATTAGAACTCAACAAATATTGATTGGAATTGAATCTAATTTGACAGACACATGACTGGTACCAAGCTTCAACTTTTTCTGCTGTATGGAACAACCTGGAAACTGTTGAATTTAAAAAGAGATAGTTGATCCACACATGCACAACGTTCAGGGTGCTTGGCGGAGGTTTGCGTTCTCTGAACCCTTGTTTTTTCTTTGTTTTTTTTTCCATGTGTGCCATATGGGGATGTTTGATTAGGTATGTTAATTTATGTAAAATGGTTTGTATATTTGTATGAGCACAACTAAATAAAAATGAAGTTTAAAAAAAAAAAAAAAAAAAAAAAAAAAAAAAGAATAAAAATCAATGTTGAGAGAAATTAAGTCAAAACCATCTCTGAGGCATTTTAGAAGCAAAGATAACAATTTAAACCAAACTAACCAATGCAATGATATTTATCCCAATATAAAACTATATTATGACATTACTGTTTTGTATCCCAGACCCCTGTTAGAAAAGAAACACCTGAATTCAACATGTCCACATACTGTATCATATAAAGGATGTATGATCAAGAACCTTCCCTTTGTTGTCTTTGGTTGTGTTAGCGCACAGTATGTAACATCTGCTGTAAAATATTGATGTGTAGAAACTATATGGACAAAAGTACTGGGACACATCATCTCTACAGCAGCTGTCAGATGTCCTGTTCATGAGGATTTAAATAAAAACATCAATATTTCCTTCAAGTTTAATGGGAGATTTTTTTTTCTCTTAAGTGAGATGTGAAGGAAGTAGATGGTTAGTTGTAGTAGAAAATTATTATTTGCAGTCAGAGCATGAAAAATATTTTAGAAATTTAGAGGTAAAACATTTAAAATCCTAGTCATGGATAAAAAAACAACAACAACAAAAAACCCCCAAACCAATTAATGTTGAGAGAAAGGAAGTAAAATCCATCTCTGAGGCTTTTTTGAAGCAAAGATAAGAATTTAAACCAAACTAACCAATGAAATGATATTTATCCCATAATATAAAACTATATTCTGACATTCGTCATTTTTGTTTTGTATCCCAGACCCCGTTAGAAAAGAAACACCTGAATTCAATGTGTCCACATACTTTTGTCCACATAGTGTATATTTATTTCAACGTAAGAGAAAAGATCAAATGATTACATATTGAATTTATTTTGTTATTACTCATGTACATGGCAATTGCTATATTGTCTTGATCACCTTTATTTTTGAATGCATTTGCTCTGATATTAGTTCCTTGTACCCATTAAAATGTTTTCAAAACAAATAAATGAATGAATGAATGAAATTGTTATGTGCTCATAGTTTCCTACTGAATACATTTTCAAAGGTCGACATCCTCTCCTCTGAATCCAGCTGGGCCAGCCTCTACTGACTGAAGGGGTTACATGAGGTTTTTCTACTGAGCTATGGCAGTTTTTTTGGATTTTTACTGAAACATAAGGGTGAAGCTAATGTTGACTCCAGCTAAAAGCAGCGTGTGTATTATTAAAGCAGGATTACACAAACAGAATGTGCACTGACCTGGCAGTTGATGTTGATGAGCCCGGTGGACAGAAGGTGCTCGACGATCTTGTAATGACCAGATTTCGCCGCTAGATGGAGACACGTGAACCCTTCAACGTCCTGATGAGAACAGACAGATCCCATTATTGACCCTTTATCACAGGGGTGTCAAACTCATTTTCTTTCAGGGGCCACATTCAGCCCAGTTTGACCTCCAGTGGGCCGGACCAGTCAAATAACAGCATAATAGCCTAGAAATAATGACAACTCCAAATTTTTATAAGCAAAAAATAGCATTAAATTATGAAATCATTTACATTTCACACACTATCCAAACAAAAAGGATGTGAATAACCTGAAAAAAATGAAATTTCTGAAGAAAAATAGGACCAATGGCCCTATAGCTTACCGGCCAAATTCAAAGCTTTGGGAAATGTATCCAGATGACATTTATTATCATCCAGTTCTGTGTATTTATTATATTACAGAAATAGCCCAAGCTGAAAGAGTGGACGGTCGGGATTTATTCTTTGATAAGACCTGGCTTTGTTGAAACAAGTGTTTCACACATATTATTCTGGAAACAATGTGCATACAGTAATGGCTTAATTGACTGACCATAAGTCAACTTTGGTCATAAATTGCAGTGAAATGTGTTGGCAATATATATCTCAAAGTATGTAACCATCACATAAGAATGGAAGGACTTTAAGGATCTATACGCAGCAAAGGGTGCCTGAATGCCTTTGGAATGAAAATATGGTATTTCAAGACAGGTCATCTATCATGGTGTCTGGGGGGGCTGTGTGGTCCAGAGGGTTAGGTGATGGACAGACATACCAGAGGCCCGGGTTTGATTCCCAGCTTGGGCAATCCAAGAGTATTTCTGTGGATCCTCACATCGTGGTCATGTACATGTGTGCATGTAAAAGTGTACATTGTAAGTCTGACCGACCACCTTCTGTATTAAGCTATGTTTTTGTGTTTTATTTCTTATGTAAGAGCTGACGTGTATGTTTTATTTGTGTCTAGTCTTTAGAAGACACTGTTCTGTTGAATGGAAAACAAATATTGCAATAAAAACAATGAAAAAAAAACCAGGTTTATTAAACACCTATAACAGTTTCAACTAAACAACCATAACCAACTGTTCCGTCTTGGGTTTTTTTGTCCTCATATTTCCATCCAGAGGACCAACGTGCTGTTTATCGTCTTCCATCTTTATGGGTTGGTTCTGCTGTCTGTCACTACCGTATCAACTGAGCATTTGTTCATGTGCGACACTAACTCTACTCGGACAAACTGACCCAAATGAGTTGGCACAGACACTCAGAGTCATTCTGTGCTGCAGATGGGTTAATTGCATTAAAATTTTTAATCAGGATTATGAGAAAACTGATTACTAATTATGTGGCTGAAGCCTGAACCTCCTGTGATAATTCACCATCTGCAGAAAGTAAAACATGTCCATATGATGGAGTACAGGACGGCTCAGTTCCAACTAAAAGGGCCTGTTTTTCTGAAAACATGGACACCAGTCATTGAATATTTGGGCTCAGATGCCTATACCTTCACTGCCTAAATGTTGTTTAAAGTACATGTAATACAGTGAAAACTTATATACAAGTGGTTTACCTCTCTGTTCCTTAACCTTATTCATTTATTTAGTTAGTTAGTTCGTTTGTTAGTTACAGGACAGTGTCTATTGGCATTAGTTACAAAGAACAAGATGCATGCACCAGATTTAGCAGAGAAGCTAATTTCCTTCTGTTGTCCTGGACAAACGACTAACACAACAAACATCACTTAGATTACGAAGTCATAATCAGTGTTGGGCAAATTACTTTAAAAAAGTAATTAGTTATAGTTACTAGTTACTTACCCAAAAAAGTAATTAAATTAGTAATGGAATTACTCCTTCAGAAATGTAATTAATTATCAGGGAAGGTAATTATTGCATTACTTTTTTGAAAAACCTTTAAATATATAAAAGAAAACTGATTTTTGAGTGTGTTTCACGGGTCAGTTGCATAGAGTAGAACAGCAGACAGGTACTGCATTTAACTTCATATTTATAGGCGTGTGAACAAAATTAAAGACATCCCTGAAATTCTAAAGCAGTGTCATCCTTTGTGGGTTCTACTGCCTGTCTTTCTTATCCTTCGGCAAATTTGAGTTAAGGAAGACAAGTGATCGAATGTTTGCATCTTGAGGCGACTTCTCTGATAATATTAGTGCTGTAGAGAAAATACTCATTCAGATGGAACTGATGTTCCCACTAAACAGAGCTTCTATACAATGTCTTTGGTAAGGCTGGGGTCCACCACATAAGGGGAACTGCATTTATCGGAAGAAGATGCAGTTAGTCCCGCATCTCCACTGTTTTCAGTCACTCCTCCCTGATCCAGCGGTAAATGTCTTCAGTCCAGCCTCTCGGACTCTCACTGATGACTCCTCCCCTAAATTAGCTGCACAGATAGCTGCGTTCAAGTGAATGGGGTGTGCTGCGGACAACTCAGACTCATGGGGGCACAGGTGAAGCATGAAGGCAGTGTGGGCAATGTGAATATAAGAACGGCTCGCAACGAATCAGTTCTTATCACTTAACAGAGCCGTTCAAAAGACTCGACTCGTCCACGAACATCACACCTCTAGTGCCTGGCTGAGCGAACCAGGACAGATAACAGCTGTTAGACATCAGTGCAAAGTAACGCACCATGTTTTACTGTCGGTAGCTGTAACGGCGTTGTAACGTTTCAAATAGTAATTAATTGGGTTACCTGTTACTGGAAAATAATAACGGCGTTAGGAACGCAGTTATTTTTAACGCCGTTATTCCCAACACTGGTCATAATATACTGGAAGAAAACCGTTAAACATGACAGATACAGAAAAGTCTGCTCAGACTGAACGGCTTCAGCCAAATACATACAATGCATTCAACACATACAATACATTCTAAAAATACACTAACTTTCCTCGAGCACCTCGTAAAACCATTAGTGTCCTGTCTGCGGCGCCAGGCTCTGGGACCTGGTTCCTGTCAACCAGATCAATGCTCTCCTTGGTAACCTGCTGTATGTGACCTGATGTGTGTGTTCTGGCCCCTGGTGACTCAGTCTTAAGATGTGGTTTCTGTTTTTTTTTCTCTCTCTCTTCTTTGTCTGCTATGTTTTATTTTTATTTACTTTTTTTTTTTTCTCTCTCTCTTTTTATGAAAGGCGCGGGAGACTTTCGTGACCAATTTTTCATCACATCTGTCAAACCTCAGTCATATCCTCAGTATCATGAATCTGTAAGTCTGTCTGTCATTACTCACCTGAATCTCTTGCATTACGGTGAACAGTTTCTTAGTGCCATCCACCATAAACAAACCATGTGTTTACAACCAGACCCGGGAGGGAACTCGGGCATCTTCAGAATTTTGTCGCGACGTGCATTGCGGGAAAGGGAGGTTCGCGCAGCCATCTGACAGCAGCAGCGGCAGCACAACCATATATTATATGAATGAAACAAACACGACGCAGAGACGGCTGAAGGAATATGCATAGAGGGAAGGGAGCTCCTGCCGTTTTCCACGTCGCGTCTGTTCCAGCTGCTGCTTTTAGGCGGCTACACGAACCTCCATTTCCCACAATGCACGTAGCGACAAAATTCCGAGGATGCCCGAGTTCCCTCCCGGCTCTGAATGTAAACACATGGTTTGTTTATGGTGGATGACACTTCGAAATTGTTCACCGTAATGCAAGAGATTCAGGTGAGTAATCACAGAAAGACTTACAGATTCGTGATACTGAGGATATGACTGAGGTTTTACAGATTTGATGAAAAATTGGTCACGAAAGTCTCCCGCAGCTTTAATGATGTTAGTTGCCTGTTATAGAAAAAAAAGATGGCAATAAAGTAAAAATATATATATAAATAAATTTTAAAAAATCAGATTAATCCTGGTGATGGCTTAATCTGCATTCATTTTGACAGCCCTAGTTGAGATGTTAAGGTCATGACAGAAGCTGCTGTGGGTCGTACCTTGTGCGTGGCGCTGGCGCCGGCCCTCAGCAGGTACAACACCGTCTCCATGTGGTTGTTCTCACAGGCTTCCATCAGCGGCGTCCTCTGGTCTTCGTCACACATGTCCAAGTTTGCACCGGCCTGAAAGGAAACAAACAACAGAATTAGAGATACAAGAAAAAACAAACAAACCTGAACCTTTTTAATCAGAACCAGAATACTTTTTTCATCCCAGAGGGTAATTATTGTGTTACAGCTGATCCATTCAAGTAGAAGAAAAAGTAACAGGAAAGAAATGATCAACATAACAAAGAAAGCTTTAAATACACAAACATCTGTATGTATGCTGTATATACACCAAATATATATATTCAAACACTCTACTGAACACAATTACAACAGCAATTTATACCATATGTACTAGACAATATATTATCAATGTGATAATTAAAGAAATATACATAAATAAGTGCAAAAAGTGTTGTCTTATCAATAAATATGAATCATCTGTAGTTAATAAAAGCATGTTTCTTCATGGAGTGCAGCAAACATTTGGTGTCCATGTGCTTTTTAAATGAGCTCTGCTTAAATGTTCATAAAATGTGGGTTTATAATGAGAGGGAGGAGGAGGAGATGGCATTTTAAAACTGTTATTAAACTGTTCTGTGGAAAAAACATTGAATCACAGTGAGTCTGTTTACATCTGCACTAATACTCTGATCTGTATGTGATTTCTAGAGTTGTCACACAATTCCACTGATCATAGAAACAAAACAATATTGCAATATTTTTCACAGGGTTAAAAAAAAATCATAATATCAGTTTTGTCCAATATCGTGCAGCCATATATATATATATATATATATATATATATATATAAAAATAAATAAATATATATATATACATATATATATAATACACACACACATATACATACTTTTTTTCCCCTACTTGACACCATGTATTGTGTAGTTTAAGATGTAAATTAGGTGGGCAATAATTAGCTTTGCTTCTGCCTGAGCCTTTTTCCATCAATTTGTATTATTTCTCTCTTCTTCTGTTGATTTGAAATGCATATATGACTGAAACTAAACTAAACTAACAGAGTGTAAACATTGTTGTGGACTGTAGACATCAGCTGATTAGACGAGTCATGTAAAACTGGGGTAGGACAATATAAGTTCGACTTCCTCCTACTCCTTTTCAGACTAAGTATTGTTAGAGACACAATGAAATTATTTTACATTTGTGTGATATTTGTTTTCTTTTTTGGTTGATTTATTTCCATATATTGGAGTGTCCTTTTAAATCTGGAATTTCTTTTGCCTATTTATGTTCGAAATAAAGTCTATATCTACATGCGTAACACAACAGTGAAATGCAGAGTTTATTTTGATGTGTAATACTGTTATGAAATGGACAGAATTAATTTTTTCATGTGGCCAGTTTATTTTGATATGCATAATATTTTTGCGTTTTGTGCAGGCTTAGTTAGAAGTTATTTTGACATGTGTAAGACTTGTTAAATTACTTTGGGGGCCGACATGGGACTTTATGGTCAGTAAAAAATAGATAAGGTAAGGGGGCGGGAGTATACATGTTGAACTTCATCCGGCTCCTTTTCGAATTGTTTTTTTTTTTTTTGCATTTCTACTTGTTTTTGGTTTTAAATGTTGATATTCGAAATAAAACAAACAAAAAAACAAACAATAAATATGTATATAATATATGAATTTAAATCTAAATTTATATAAATACTTATATAAATAGCAGATTTCTGTTTTTGTCTTTATATTTTATGTTTCACAAGTGAACATTTTCTGTTCACTTTATTTTTGCATTTGCTGCTGTCAACTGAGAAATTTCCCCCATGATGGGATCAATAAAGTCTATCTTATCTTATTCTTATCTTATCACTGTTTTTAATTCGTAACTAAATCTCACAAACTAGACGTCCAACAGTAATGACAGCAGATCCATGTTAAGGCAGGTGACTGTTGAACAGCTCTGGTAGTTGTCATGCTGGAACATCCTGTACTTCCAATAATAAACAACCACACAACACAAGTTAATATTCATCGTTAGTCTCACTTGTACGAGCATGTGGCAGATGTCGATGTGTCCGCCTTCGGCCGCAGCATGGAGCGGAGTGCGTTTGTTCTGAGAGTCCATCTTAAAGTTTGGATCAATACCGTCCACTGCAGAAATAAATAATTAAATAAATAAATACAAATAACAAAATAATCTCAGTACAGACACCAGGACAACAATAAATGTGATGACCATGAACAGATTAGAGACACATTTTATTTCCTGATGTGTGATAAGGAAGTTCCTTTATCTAAAGATTTCATCCTTAACAATATAAAATCAATAAGATCTGACATTGAACTTTGTCAACTAAACATTAATGCAAATTAGAAACATCTGATTTGATTGATTAACCCCAAATTCAGGTATTTTAAAATCTAAATTATTTGTGTTCTTGCTTTGAAGCAGATGCTAAATTAAGTGGAGATTGTTTGTTCGACTACAACACATAAAATCGATAGAAATTTGGGTGCGATGCAAATTTGCGAAAACAGGTGTACTGGTCAATAAGTGCTTGGTACAGGTTCCTAAGTACATATCGAATAAGACTGAACCAGCATTAGGGAAATACATACGCTATCTCGGCTGATTCTGGTTTGATGCAAATTTGTGACAAACAATGTTAAGGGGTTTGAAATAGGACCAATGTCCCTGTATCTCAGCAGCATGTTCTATCAAGAACCAATACCAAATTGAATTTATGAGGTTGTCAGATGCAGAAAATCAATCTCCCAATAGAAGTAGGCGGTACTTTCACTGGAGAGCTCAACTATTTAAATGAAAGTCCATATATGACTTCTATCAGTGATCAATAGTAACTATACTGATATCTGTAACCATTCACATGTTATAAACCATCAAAATATGGACTATTATAAGTAAAGGTGAATTTTAAATATTTAAAAAAATTCATCAAAAATGCAAAAATTTCTCAAAACTGTGAACAAACTTTGTAGACATTGTCTCAAGGGAGATACATATAAAATTTGACATTAATCTGATCGTTTCTGAGAAGAACACTGTTGAAATCTAGACACTGGTCACCTTGAGTTTGACTCTTCATGGTCAGTCAAGGTCAAAGGTCATGAAACCAGATGAAAATTCATATATGACTTCCTATCAGTGATCAATAGTAACTATATTGATATATGTAACCATTTACATGTTATAAACCATCGAAACATGGACTATTATAAGTAAAGGGGAAATTTAAATATTTTAAAAAAAATTCATCAAAAATGCAAAAATTTCTCAAAACTGCGAACAAACTTTGTAGACATTATCTCAAAGAAGCTAAATTAAAAATCTGAAATTAATCTGATCGTTTCCGAGAAGAAGATTGTTGAAATTTAGACATTGGTGACCTTGAGTTCGACCCTTCAAGATCACTCAAGGTCAAAGGTCATGAACCCAAACGAAAGTCCATATATGACTTCCTATCAGTGAGCAATAGTAACTATATTGATATCTGTAACCATTTACATGTTATAAACCATCAAAATATGGACCATTAGAAGTAAAGGGGAATTTTTCGTCTATAAAAAAATTCATCAAAAATTCAAAAATCTAATTATTTAAAAAATGTGGACAAACTTTGTAGACATTGTCCCAAGGAAACTACATATAAAATTTGAAATAAATCCGACCAGTAGCTTTGTGAGACAAGATGTTTGAAGAAGTTGCTAGCACAGATGACGACAATAACGACATCAGAAACAGCGCCTTCGACAGGTGACATAAAAATGGGTGATGATGCATTTCCAAACCCCACATACCCAACATGAGCAGGACCTTCTTGAGTTCCCCCTGTTTGGCTGAGAGGTAAAGTTGTTTGGGGTGAAAACGCAGCTTCTTAGGCCTGATGAACAAAAACAGAAGAAATTCAGTTCAACTCCCGCTTTGTCACAGCTGATTGGACCTGGTGCTAAATGACAGTAAAAGGGTCAAACTCACTTCTCCGTGTCCAGAGCGACCAGGATGCTCTCCAGAGTGTCTTTAGGGGGTCCTGAATGAATGCTGTGGGTTGCTGCCGATGCGTCGGCGTGAAGCGTCGGCGTCCTGGACAAAGCGGGGACGACAGGGACGTCGAGTCCCAGAGCGGGATGAACGGACAAAGAACTGTCGGCCCGGCCCATATCAGCGCTGACGGCCAGACTGGAGGAGCTGAAACAAACAGGACTTCAGAAAAGTACATGTGCACAGCATCTGTCATACAAGTCCGAACAGATTAGGCAACAGAACGAGGGTCAGTGACGGAAAACAGGCAGATAAAGTTTTTATACAGTTCAAAAGGTGATCACTTTGTTTATGTTCAGACTGACTGAACTCCTGCTGCTGTCGTCACTGCTGGTCTTCTACTACGTCCCAGTTTGGGATCAAGAAAGAAAGAAAGAAAGAAAGAAAGACAGAAAGAAAGAATGAAAGACAGCAAGAAAGAAAGAAAGAAAGACAGAAAGAAAGAACAAAAGAAAGAAAGACAGAAAGACAGCAAGAAAGAAAGAAAGAAAGAACAAAAGAAAGACAGAAAGAAATAATGAAAGACAGCAAGAAAGAAAGAAAGAACAAAAGAAAGAAAGACAGAAAGAAATAATGAAAGACAGCAAGAAAGAAAGAAAGACAGAAAGAAATAATGAAAGACAGAAAGAATGAAAGAAAGACAGAAAGAAATAATGGAAGACAGAAAGAATGAAAGAAAGACAAAGAAATAATGAAAGACAGCAAGAAAGACAGAAAGAAATAATGAAAGACAGCAAGAAAGAAAGACAAAGAAATAATGAAAGACAGCAAGAAAGACAGAAAGAAATAATGAAAGACAGCAAGAAAGACAGAAAGAAATAATGAAAGACAGCAAGAAAGAAAGACAGAAAGAAATAATGAAAGACAGCAAGAAAGAAAGAAAGAAAGAAAGAAAGAATGAAAGACAGCAAGAAAGAAAGAAAGACAGAAAGAAATAATGAAAGACAGCAAGAAAGAAAGACAGAAAGAAAGAACGAAAGACAGCAAGAAAGAAAGAAAGACAGAAAGAAAGAATGAAAGACAGCAAGAAAGAAAGACAGAAATAAAGAATGAAAGGCAGCAAGAAAGAAAGATGGAAAGAAATAATGAAAGACAGCAAGAAATAAATACAGAAAGAAAGACAGCAATAAAGAAAGACAGGAAGAAATAAGGAAAGACCGCAAGAAATAAATAGACAGCAATAAAGAAAGGAAGAAAGAAAGAAAGAAAGAAAGAAAGAAAGAAAGAAAGAAAGAAAGAAAGAAAGATTTTTGTTTAAATTATCTTTGCTTCCAAAATGCCTCAGAGATGGTTTTTACTTTTTCTGTCAACATTGATTTTTCTTTTTTTTTTATCCATGACTATGATTTTAGATGTTCTACCTCTAAATTTCTAAAATATTTTTCATGCTCTGACTGGAAATATTAAAATACTGATGTTTTAATCTCAGATCATCATAAACAGGACATCTTACAGCTGTAGACATGATGTGTCCCAGTATTTTTGTCCACATAGTTTATAAGCATCAATATTTCCTTAAAGTTTAATGGTTGACTTTTCTTCCTCAGTGAGATGTGAAGAAAGTAGATGGTTAGTTGTGGTAGAAAATCATTATTTACAGTCAGCGCATGAGAAATATTTTAGAACTTTAACAATAAAACATCTAAAATCATAGTGATGGATAAAAAAAAAAAAAATCAATGTTGAGATGAATTAAGTCAAAACCATCTCTGAGGCATTTTGGAAACAAAGATAACAATTTAAACCAAACTAACCAATGCAATGATATTCATCCCATAATATAAAATTATATTCTGACATCAGTCATTATTGTTTTGTACCTCAGACCCCTGTTAGAAAACCAACACCTGAATTCAAAGTGTCCACATACTTTTGTCCATATAGTGTATGTATAGGTCAGACCCAGACACAGTTCACTTCAGTCTGATTAGTGGTTTGGATTCTAACGTTTCCAACCGTATCAGCTGACAGTCTACCTGTCGGTGGTGGTGTCCGCCCGGCCCTCTGGGGCGCCGGGCGTGGCGGGTCCGTGGACGAGGGCGGGGGGGACGGTGGACGTGGTGTCGGCCTTGGCGATGGTCACCTCTTTGGCCTTGCTGACCTCTTCTCCACAGTGAGGACAGAAGCTCTGACCTTTCAACACTGACGCACAGGCACGATGAAAGCGGTGGGAGATACTGACGTCTGGTTGGCACTCCATGAAGGTCCCCTGAAGAGCAAAACAATGAGGAAAACAACACCTCATTTACAGTTCACGTAACGGCCACGCTGGATTCATCTGCATTTCCTGAAAATGTTTGTTTTATATTCGTATACCTGCCTTTTATTTGTTTTTAATGTGTTTGGTTTCTGTTTTTATCTGCTGTATGTAAACTGTCTTTGAGTTCTATGAAAATCACTATACAAGTAAAATGTATTGTTGTTATTATTATCATCATCATCATCATTATTATTATCATTATTATTATTATTATTATTAAAATACATTTGGTTTTCACATCAGGGTTGTGAACCTCTCATCTCACGCAGGACGAAGCTCCGGATTTACAACTCTGCCATCCTCTCCATCCTGCTCTATGGCTCGGAAACACGGCCCTTAAACCAGACTCTGGCTGCCAGAATAGATGGCTTTGATAGCGGGGCTCTCAGAACCATCGAAAACATCAGGTGGCCCCAGCGGGTTTCCAATCAGGTTCTCTGAGCCCGCACACGCCAGCCCAAAGCATCCAGCCTGGCCGCGCAACGTCGCACTCGCTGGTTCGGTCATGTCCTCCGCCTCCCTCCTGACCATCCAACAAGAGCCATCCTTCAATTTGACCCAAAGGCCGCAGACCGGAAACGACCACGAGGTAAGCCCCGCACCCGATGGCTCGACGTCATTGCGGGCGACCTCCAACAACATGGAGTTACCATGGAGGACGCAGAGCAGCTGGCACAAGACCGCCAGCGATGGAAAACACTGGTTCACCCGGTCGGCTCAACGCACCGGGACGGGACACCCGCCCCATCGCAGGAGTCCTAGTAGTGGTAGTAGTAGTAGTAGTAGTAGTAGTAGTAGTAGTAGTAGTAGTAGTAGTAGTAGTAGCTGTGAACCTCAGTTCTGGCCCCCACTGAGCTCCATAATCCCCCACAACCAAAGAGCTTTCAAGAAAATACTGACTTCCATTCCAGCTCAATATCACCTCATGTTTAGGAACAACTTAAAGGTGCGGGAGACTTTCGTGACCAATTTTTCATCAAATCTGTCAAACCTCAGTCATATCCTCAGTATCATGAATCTGTAAGTCTGTCTGTCATTACTCACCTGAATCTCTTGCATTACAGTGGACAGTTTCTTAGTGCCATCCACCAGAAACAAACCATGTGTTTACCAACAGAGCCGGGAGGGAACTCGGGCATCTTTGGAATTTTGTCGTGACATGCATTGTGGGAAATGCTGGTTCGTGCCGCTGTCTGGCAGCAGCAGCTGCTAAAGACACGAGGCGGAAACGGCAGGAGCTCCCTTCCCTCTATGCATATTCCTCCAGCCGTTTCTGCATTTCAGCTGTTTCCGTGTCGTGTTTGTTTCATCCATATAATATCATATGCTCGCACTACCACCTGCAGCGATCAAATTGGGCTAAATGGTGAACCTGAACTAAACTGAGTTTGACAACCCTGGTTTAATCTAAAGGGAATTAACCCATAAAGACCCAAACAGCCAGCATCGACCAAAACCATCTACTGATGTAACTGTTTAATACCTGTAGATCCATTAATCCTATCAATCCATGTAAATAATTGGTGTAAAATACAGTTTGTCATCAGATATGACAGAGGCTCTGTAGTTACTATGGAAACACCGTCATCTTCTACAGCATTGATTCACCAGTAAAACCCATGGAGTTGGACCAAGGACAGTGGGTTTATGCACACTGGGTTTATGTTCAGTTATTCACTGATTTGTTGAAAATATCACTTTTTGTTCAGGTTTCTCTGTTTCTGATTCAACAACCTTTGAATTTACTCTGAGCTATAATGAACATCAACCTGATGAACTGATTAAATATAGGAAAACACCTAATTTACACTGAAAAAAACACTAAATACAGAGGATATTATTATATTAAATGGTGAGAAATTGCTTAAGAAAGGTTACATAGAGAGAAAAATTAATTAGGGAACTGCAAAAAAAGTAGCGCTGGGTCTTTATGGGTTCATAAGAGAATTGAATCGCTAAGTAATATCGATAATGGAACTAGAATCACTAAATTCTTATCATTCCCATCCCTGTCTATGAGTAGGGCTGTGTATTGGCAAGAATCTGGCGATACGATACAAATCACAAAACTGGAATCACGATACAATATATCATGATATATCACAATACATTTTTTGTTGTTTTTTTTTATGATTATCTCCTTGAACAATTGAATTACACCAGAAATCTGCACAAATACTAAACACATTTTTATTTGATCACAACAGGATCTAATGTTATATCATAAAATGTTCCTGTGTTCAGACTTAAATGATGTTTTACAGACATTACAGTTTAACATCCTGTTCAAATGTTCATATTCTATTAGTTCAGAACTAGCATCAGAACATTATTTTAGTTCAATCCCAAACAAAGGAACTACCATCTACCTCTCAGACAGTAAAAAGTGCTTTTAGGATGCTTCAAATAACCATCATTTAATAAAACAGTGTTAAATAATTATAAGTAAGATATAAAAAATAAAGAAAAGCAAAAAAATAAAAATGAACCTCCGTCATATCTGCATTTGAATAAATACCTAAAAATATTGATACAGTACTTTTTAATATCGATATAGTATTGTGAAATGAAATATTGCAATATATTGCAGAACTGATATTTTCTAACACCCCTATATTTGAGTGTGGGTGGGGTCTTAGCGAAGCGCCCGTAGACTCACAGCTCTGCAGAAGAATCCACATCCTGGGCAGCACTGGTGCTTGACCATCCCGCTGCGATGGTCCTCACACAGAACCAGCAGCTGCACCGAGTTGGACGGACGCATCATCTCGTGTTTGAGCACGGCGCTCTGGCAGCGCGTCAGCTGTCCGTCCACGCTCTCCGTGGCCATGCACTTCCTGTCGGCCAGGATGAGGATCTCTCGACTCTTGGGCGTCTCCATGCGGCAGCTGCACAGCGGCAGCTCCTGGGCCTCCTCCACCGCCGACTTCAGAGAGTCTGAGGGAAAGACGAGGGAGTTAGGAAAGAAAAACAGCTTTTTTTTTTCTTTTTAAATTGAAAATATTTAGGTATACAAGACATTTCAATTTTGAACAAACATCAAGATGTCACAAAGAAAAAGCATTTGAACAAATAAATTTTAAAAAACCCATAGATTTAAAGACACAAAGCAGAATAGACAAATAATAGTATATATATAAAAAAAAACATATCTAACAAAAATAAATAAATACATCAGAGAGTTCAGTCTATTTTAAAGAATTCTTTAAAAATTGCCAGGGTGTTAAAAATAAATTCTAATGATTTAATATATTTTTCAAATTCCATCAGAAAGATTTTAAAATGTGGGTGTGTTTTGGGGAGTGGAGGAGTTTAAGTATCTTGGGGTCTTGTTCACGAGTGAGGGAAGGATGGAGCGTGAGATTGACAGACGGATCGGTGCAGCGTCTGCAGTGATGCAGTCGCTGTACCAGTCAGTTGTGGTGAAGAAGGAGCTGAGCCGAGAGGCGAAGTTCTCAATTTATCGGTCAATCTACGTTCCTACCCTCACCTATGGTCATGAGCTTTGGGTCATGACCGAAAGGACAAGATCCCGGATACAAGCAGTCGAAATGAGTTTCCTCCGCAGGGTGGCTGGGCGCACCCTTAGGGATAGGGTGAGGAGCTCAGTCACCAGGGAGGAGCTCGGAGTAGAGCCGCTGCTCCTCCGCGTCGAAAGGGGCCAGCTGAGGTGGCTCGGGCATCTGTTTCGGATGCCTCCTGGACACCTCCCTGGGGAGGTGTTCCGGGCATGTCCCACCGGGAGGAGACCTCGGGGAAGACCCAGGACACGTTGGAGAGACTATGTCTCTCGGCTGGCCTGGGAACGCCTCGGGGTCCCCCCGGAAGAGCTGGAGGAGGAGTCTGGGGAGAGGGAAGTCTGGGCATCCCTGCTTAGACTGTTACCCCTGCAACCCGGCCCCGGATAAGCAGAAGAAAATGGATGGATGGGTGTGTTTTGGTATTTTATTTTTATGTATATGAAATTTTCCAAATAAAACGATCAAATTTACAACAAATTATAAATTACGAGTGTCATGTTCAAAATATATAAGTACATTTTGAGATGTTATAGTTATTTTTCCCTTACTTTTAGATATGATATACTTTTCAATTTTAGACCAGAAGTTAGAGGAGTACTCACAAAGAAGGAATAAGTGTAAAGTAGTTTCAGGACAAGAATGACAAAAGTTACACATTTCTTCCACGTCAGAAAATCGAGACAAACTAGCGTTGGAGGGAAAGCATGTTATGTAAAATCTTGGAAAGAAAAACAGCATGTGGTGAGTTTGTTTCTCCAAGTGACATCAGTACTCTGAATACGACACATTTAATAAAACTACTAAAACTTCCTCCAGTTACAAACTTATTCACTCAAGAAATAAAATAAAATTTAATAGAATAGAATAAGCTTTATTGTCAATGCAAAATACCATTGTACAGAGCAATGAAATTTGTTTTTATGTTCTGTAAGGTGCTCAGAGTAAAAATATACACATCAATTATAAAAACAGTCAAGAATAAAAATATACATATAAAAAAGTTACGTAAAAATACACACACACACACACACACACAACAGTGAATCCAGTATCAATAAAATGTGTAGGATGTACAGGTGAAAGTAACGACTATAACAAGTCATTTCAATCTTTTTCAAGAAAGTGAGTAGTGTAATGTCCTTAGTATGGGTTCTGTTATTATTACTTACACAGCAGCAGAATGCAATTACATTGTAAAGTGTCCATGTTTATTTGGTTATATTATATTATATTATATTATATTATATTATATTATATTATATTATACTAGAAGCACTTGGAGAGCGCAGACCTCCGCCAAGGCTGATCAGTGGCCCCCCCTGTGGGCCCCCCCCACGCCAAGGAGGTTATGTTTTTGCCAGGGTTTGTTTGTTTGTTTGTTTGTCTGTCTGTCTGTTTGTCTGTCCATTAGTGTGCAACATAATGCAAAAAGTTATGGACAGATTTTGATGAAATTTTCAGGGTTTGTTGTAAATGGGCCCCCCCGTGGGCCCCCCCACCCCCGATCACCACCAAAATTTAATCATTTCTTCCTTATCCCATTTCCAACAAACCCTGAAAATTTCATCAAAATCTGTCCATAACTTTTTGAGTTATGTTGCACACTAACGGACAGACAAACAGACAAACAAACAAACAAAAAAACAAACAAACAAACAAACCCTGGCAAAAACATAACCTCCTTGGCGGAGGTAACTAGTGCGTTGACCCATGTGGATCCACAGGTTCTAGATGTGATCGTTTTTCTACTGTTGCGTATTCATGCCTGCAGTACCACATTTGTAAAGCAGTCATCGCGAAAGTGTTCTGGTCATAGCAACATAATTATAGGGCTACTGTAATCCAAAATTACTAATATCTCCCAAAATATTGGTCCTATCAACTTGCCGTTTTTGCTAATGTCTTCCTTGATCAAAAATACATAGGCATGACAAACTGCAGCATTCAGCTCTGTACGAATTATGTGGGAATCCCCGGACAAATACACACACACACAGAGGCCACTTGGCTTTTATAATATATATTATTTTAAATTAAATTAAATTATGCCTAAACTCCAGAATATTTAAGACTCCTACAGGACTGTTTCTCCATTATGAGTTTGGTAATAATACAGAAAATTAAACTGTGTTTGTTTAGATATTGGACTGTTGATTGGACAGAATATTAAAAAAAAAAAATCTCATATTTTCTTTGCTGGCTTTCGATTAAAGAATAGAACAGTTAAAATAGAGGCTGATCAGTTGCTCTATAGTAATTCTCTGGTCAAACCACGCCCACTATGAATAATCGACAAATCACACAATGGTTCGCAATAGTAGGCTTAACTGTAATGTACTGAGAGGATTCATTATTACAGGGTTCCTCTGATTTTGATTAAAGAACAGATCAGTTAAAACAGAGGCTGATTGGTTGTTCTATATTAATTCTCTGGTCATTTGTTTTAATTAGAATTTTCCCCAGGCCCTACTGGATCTGCTGTGAGTATTTCCACCTTTTCATGATAAACTGTGATTTTGGAGCAAGAAAACATCCTAAAAAATACCCCACATATATGAAGCCCAGTGAAAAATGTGAAATGGAAATCTTGGAGCTTCAGACCAAACACATCCACATGTCAACATCGGGCCTGTTACCATGGCGATGCAGCAAATGTTTTAGGCTTCTCTGTGAACCACGTCATCATTATAACTCAGACATTCTTGCTCCATTCTGCTCCGTTTTTTTCATGGCAACCAATGAACACGTTCCCGGCCTGGTGGACGCGTGGGGCAGGACGCGATTATCACTGCTTACAGTTTTAAGTTGGTGACTTTTTTTTTGTTGAGCTGATGGACACTGATTTCCCCCCCGGGTACTAATGAAGTGAATTCAACCATCCATTTTCTGAACTGCCTATTCCCTGTGAGTGTTGGAGGGGCAGTCTGAGCATACCCCAGGCTACCTGTGGGCAACAGTGGAGTTCACCCCTAATGTGCTGCTAGGTCACTGCAAGGCTGACATACATTCATACACACATAGAGACAAACAACCACTCATTCTTACACACCTGTGAGTGATGCAGTATAGAATATAATGGAAGGGGAGACACTGAATCTATTAAGAGCATGTCTTTGGACTCTGAGCGATTAATGATGTTAATCTGCATCAGAATATTAATCTATATATTTATGTGTCTTTAAACACATCAGATGTAACGTGTTTATCTAATACATGTTAGTAAAGATATTAAAATGGACAATAAATAATAAAAGTGTTTCAGGGATCAGGAGGAGGAGGAGAAGGAGAAGAAGGAGAGGAAGAAGGAGATGACAAAGAAGAAGGAGACGACAAAAGAGAGGGAGGAGATGCCAAAGAAGGAAACAATAAAGGAGAGGAAGAAGGAGGAGAAAAAGGAGATGAAAGAGAAGAATAAAAGGAGATGAAGAAGAAAAAAAAGAGAAGAAAGGAGAGGAAGAAGGAGAAGAAGGAAACAACAAACAAAAGGAAGGAGACGAAGAAGGAGATGGAGAAGAAAAAGGAGATGGAGAAGGAAAGAAGAAAGAAAAGGAGAGGAAGAAGAAGAATGAGACGATATAGGAGAAGGAGACGAAGGAGAAGGAGGAGGAGATGACGAAGAAGGAGGAGACGACAAAAGAGAGGAAGGAGACACCAAAGGAGGAGAAGAAGGGGATGAAGGAGAAGAAAAAAAGAGAGGAAGAAAGGAGAGGAAGGAGAAGAAGGAAACAATGAAGGAGGAAAGAGATGCCAAAGGAGGAGATGGAGAAGAAAGAGAAGAAGAAAGAAAAGGAAGGAGAAGAAGAAGGAGAGGAAGGAGACAACAGAGATGAAGAAGAAAAAGGAAATGAAGTAGAAGGAAAAAGAGACGAAAGAAAAGGAGAGGAAGAAGAAGAATGAAACAATGAAGAAGGAGATGATGGAGAAGAAGGAGGAGATGAAGGAGGAGGAGGAAAAGGAGAAAAATAAGAAAAAGTAGAAGAAAAGGAAGCGCCCATAATTCTATTATTTTTACAGAATTATATATTCTAGTTGTCATATTTTACATATATTTTATGCACAGTTCTGTTCCAGTGCTGTTCATTTGATTATAACTTTGTGTTTATTTCTCCAGAGAGGCCAAACTTTTACATCTTTGTAATAATTCCTCGAGAAAAAACAAATATAAAGCAAAGAGAAGCTTGTTAGGTTGAAACGTGAAAATCACACACATGGGTTTGATCAAAGAACAGATTGAGTTTGTGTTGTTCTTACTCCTCAGTTCTCCTTTGTTCTGCTGGAGGACCGCCACCTCCGGGGGTTTGTTCAGGGCGACGGACTCCGGTCGGAGAATGGGAGTGAACTCCTTCCCATCGTCTGACTGAGGCTGAGCCGAGGCCTGGGGCTGATCCGCCGCCTCCGGTTCTGAACGGGAAACATGAGCCAAGATGCTTTCATTTCACAACAACACTGCAATCCAAAGCCATGTCAATATTTACAGAACGGACTGACTAGTACAAAGGGTCCACAGCCACTCAGGAGTAGACGTGTACTGAAAAAATTATCTACATTAGTGACGGATGGCTCGAGGAAGACGGGAATATTTTTAGCCAGATGAGGAAATAATGAGTGTTTTAATGTCCTTAAAATACTAGAAACCCCTCCCAGTTTTCGAGCATGTGTTAAAAATTTGTTTATGGCTCATTTTTATCAATCAGAATACGCAATTAATCCCAGATGGAAATTATTGAATCAGTTAATCAAATTTTATTTATATAGTGCCACTAGAGGTGTAAGAAAATATCGGTTCTGCAATGTATCACGATATTTCATTCCACAATACCGTATCACTTTTAAAAAGTACTGTATCAATATTTTTAGGTATTTATTCAAATCCAGATATTGCGGAGATTCTTTTTTGTTTTTCTTTTTTGTTTATATTTTATTTATTATTATTTAACACTCTTTTATCAAATAATGTTAGTTCCTTTGTTGGGATTGCAAAAAAATAATGTTCTGATGTTAGTTCTGAACTAATAGAATATGAACATTTGAGCAGGATCTTAAACTGTAATGTCTGTAAAACAAGTTCAGTTTTAACAGAGGAAAATTTTGTGATATAACATTAGATCCTGTTGTCGTCAAATAAAAATGTGTTTAGTATTTGTGCATATTTGTGGTACAATTCCATTCTTCCAGGAAATAATCTTTAAAAAAGAAACAAAACCAATAAAAAATTGCCTTTTTAACTTTTTGTATCGTGATATATTGTGATGTATTGTATCGTGATCCTAGTATTGTGATTTCTATCATATCACCAGATTCTTGCCAATACACAGCCCTAAGTGCCACATCATAAAGTTACGTCATAGCACTTTACATTTAGAGCTGGCCTAAACCAGACTCTTAAAAACCCAGTTCACAGATACAAACAGAATCCTCCAATGACTTCAGTTCAGTCTGAGTTTAACAGCAGGAAGTTGTTGGTCATCCATCTTTGAATCTCTCTAATGCACTCCTGTAGTTCAGTTACCTGACTGGCTTCATCAGGTTTAACTGATACGTATAATTGGGTATCATCAGCATAATAATGAAAGTAGATGGATCGCTTCATTATTAAGTTCAGGGTTCCTACAGGTTTCTACAAGTTACTATTTAGACTTTTTCAGACCTTGCTAAGGCTACTTATGCCACGTTTCCACTACATGGTACCGGCTTGACTGGACTCGGCCTTTTTGCGCTTCCATTATGAAAAAAGGACCTGGAATCTGGTACCTGGTACTAGTTTTTTGGTATCACCTCCGCCAAGGTTACAAGACTGGGGAACAAATACTAAAAGGTGATGTGTAAACACTGCAGACCACTGATTGGTCAGAGAGTTGTCTATGTGACCCGCCGTTTTACAAAAAACAGATGCGGAAGTTGACAGTAAATATAGCGGTAGGTTAATCCACAAGACAGCCCGCAAAACTACACCATGGTCTGACAAGGAGATTCAGCCTTTGGTGGCTGACATAAAAATTCAGCTTGAGCTTGACGAGACAACACGCAACGAGCGAGTTTATCAGCAACTCTGAGCAGACGACACGGAAGTAACACGCCACATCGCTATGACATCCAGGTACTGTAAAGTCGGTAGTATCCTGTAATGGAAACGGTCTCCAGGAATAGGACCTGGTACCAGAGTCGAGCCGAGTCGAGTCGAGTCGAGCTGGTTCCACGTAGTGGAAATGCGGCATTAGAACAAAATTTAATGCCTATTTCATGATTATACTGGCAAAAATTTTTGACTGGAAAATGTATTTATTTACTCCTACACCTTGATTCCCACTGTTCCAAGTCATTTCTCAGCAGGGGCTGCAAGTTAGTGATAACTGGTTCCTAATTTCAATATAAACTGTCGGGTTGAAACAGGTGGAACTGAGTCAACTAATGTTATTTTCTATGCAGCTTGGACATTTAACAGACACATTTATTTATTTATTTATTTAACCTTTATTTAACCAGGTAAGTTAGCTGATAACTGATTCTCATTTCTAATCATGACCTCAACACATTTAAACACAATACAGTGAACAAGTTTATGGCAACATAACGTAAGACCTAACATATCAAATTTAATACCTTTTAAAGACTTTTTAAAAATGTATTAAATGCAGATTTTTAAGTTCAAGACTTTTAAGACTTTTTAAGACTCCAGGGGAACCCTGAAAGTTACCTAAAGGAAGCAGGTATAAGGTGAACCGTAGTGGTCCAAGAACTGAACCTTGAGGAACTCCATGACTAAGGCTGGCTATGTACTCCACAAGAACAGAGAAATGTGTTTGTTTTCTCGAGGTGGCAAGAACAAGAACAAAGTTTGTTCTGGCCAAAACATTTCATACTTTATGAGAAAGTCATGTGCTGAACTTGTAGGGGGTCCTCCCCTTTTCCGAACTAACCACGCCTACTTTGAATACCTGACCAACTGTACAATAGTTCTCGCACACCACACAAGAAGAAAGTTCCGCCTGGACGGTGTGTCAAGAACAAGCTGTAAAAACTCCAGGGCTGCGAGAACAAAATGATGTCATTTTGTTCTCGCAGCCCTGGGAGTGAGAACAAATGTCTCTGTTCTTGAGGAGTATGTAGCAGGATTTAAGGCTAGCTACATACTCCGCAAGAACAGAGAAATTTGTTAATTTTCTCAAGGTGGAAAAAACAAAAACAAAGTTCATTCTGGCAAAGACATTTCATCCTTCACGAGAAATTCAAGTGCCGAACTAGTAGGGGGTCCTGCGCTTTTCTGAACAAGCCACGCCCACGTTGAATACCTGACCAATCACGCAATAGTTCTAGCATAAAAGAAATTTGTTCTTCGCAACTCCGCAAATTTGTAACTCCTAGAATTTAGGAAAATGTATTTATTTACTCTAACGTCTTGATTCCCACCATTCCAAGTCATTTCTCACTGGGGGCTGCAAAGTTAGCGATAATTGGTTCCTAATTTCAATATAAATTGTTGGCTTGGAACGGGTGGAACTGAGTCGATTAACGATACTGTCTTCGTAGCTTGGACATTTAACAGACACATTTAAACACAACACAGCCAACAAGTTTAAGGCAACATAACTTAAAACCTAATATATCAACTTTAATACTACTAAATTCAGATTCGTAAATTCATGACTTTTAAGACTTTTTAAGACCCTGCATTAGCATTTATCTGGTGATTAAACTATGGAGGGTAAACAAGTCAAAACTGAGAAATTCCGACGTTTCTTCTTCTTCACCTTTAGCCTTTATCCTCCTCTTCCGTTTCCTGGACGGCCTGAGCCAGGCGCTGTCTGCTTTTGTTTTCTTTTTCAGCTTCTTCTTCAGACTGGATTCCGTGCTCTGAGGCAGAAACGTTCGGTTCATTTACAGAACATTTCACTCATGAACACACAGTACAAGAATGTTCATCAGGCAGATTAAACCGATCATGTTACCAAGTCCGACTCCGTGCCCTCCTCCTCTCCCTCCTCTTCTGCAGATTCTTCAGTCTCCTGCTCTTCTCCCACCTACAAAGACAAACATCACCCACATTAAAAAAAACGCAAAAATTCTGTAAAAACTGTAAACAAACTTTGTAAACATTGTCCAAAGAAAGATACATAAAAAAAATTAAAAGAATCCAACTGGTAGTTTGAGAGAAGATTGTTAGAATCTAGAAATTGGTGCCCTTGAGTTATAAGTATTTACATTTTTATTATACATATATATATATATATATATATATATATATATATATATATATATATTTTTTTTTTTTTTTTTTTTTTTTTTTGTATTGAGAATTTCTTTCCTGCTACTTTTTATTCTGCTTCAATGGAACACCCAATAATTTCCTCCTGGGATTCATTAAGTATTCTGATTGTAGTGATTCTAATAAATAAATGGTTTCAGCATACTGCTCTCCCACCTGAGACATGAATTCTGACGTCTGATTGACTTTACTGGAGGGTTGTGGTTCTGATGGAGGCTGCTGACGCTCCTCCTCTTCAGACTCCTCCACCTCCTCTGACTCCTCCTCCTCAGACGGGTTCTCCATCTTCTCCCCATTTATGTTTGTTACCTGTTTAGTCTGAAGCAGAAGAAAAGGCAGGTCTGTGTTCTTCTGAAAACCAGTTCTTCGCTGGAAACGAGGACTACGCATTACACCTCTGTTAATTATCTGACAAATAATACTACTAATACTACTGCTGCTACTAATACCACTACTACTACAACTACTACTACTAGTAGCACAACTACTAATACTACAACTAATACTATAACCACTATTACCACTACTACCTCCACCCCTACAACTACCACCACTACTAATACCACAACTACTACTACCACAACTACTAATACTAATAATACAGCTACTACTACGAATACTACTACTAGCACTACAACTACTATTACTACTACCACCACTAGTATTACTACTACATCTGGAACTACTACTACTACCACTACCAAAACTACTACTACTCCTTTTACTACTACTACCACTCTACTACTCCTTATACTACTACTACTTCTTCTACTCTTACTACTACTACCACTACTACTCCTCCCTCTACTCCTTCTTCTACTCCTACTACAACTACTACTCCTTCTACTACTGCTACTCCTTCTACACTACTACTCCTTCTACACTACTACTACTACTACATAGTCCTTCTACACTACTATTACTACTACTACTACTCCTCCTTCTACACTACTACTAGTTCTACTACTACTACTCCTTCAACTACTACTACTACCACTACTACTACTCCTACTACTACTACTCCCTCTACTCCTTCTACTACTACTCCTTCTACACTACTACTACTTTTACTACTCCCCCTTCTGCACTACTACTCCTTCTACACTACTAATTCAACTACTACTACACCTTCTACACTACTACCACTCCTTCTACAACTTCAACTACTACTACACCTTCTACACTACTACTGCTCCTTCTACTACTCCTTCTACTACTTCAACTACTACTACACCTTCTATTACTACTCCTTTTAGATAACTGTATTCATTATCTAAAATCTGAAATAAAACCTATTATCTGATATTGGACACAGAATAAACATAAAGGGCATAAACCACCAGTCTAATGAAGGGCTTTTCTCTCTCCGTCTCTGATACACATCTGTGTTACTGACCTGTGGACTCTTGGCGGACTGGTGGAGCTCATTGAACATCTCCAACACCGTTCTCTGCTTAAGCACTTTGGTTTTCTTCTTGGGGACCAGGCTGTACGTCCCCATCCTCCTCTTCTTTTTACGGGACACCAGCCCTCCTGAGTACGAGCCTGAAACACAAGCGCACACATGCAAACTATGCGTCACTTTTCAGGAATACACAAGAACAGGGGTGTCAAACTCATATTAGTTCAGGTTCCACATTCAGCCCAATATGATCTCAGATGGACTGAACCAGGAAAATAAGAACCTACAGTAATGACAACTACAGAGTTTTCTCATTTTTTACACTGTGAACACTGTAGACACTGTGGATGATATGGACACTGTGGAGCCTGTGGACACTGTGGATGATGTGGACGCTGTGGAGCCTGTGGACACTGTGGATGTCTGTGGACACTGTGGATGATGTGGACGCTGTGGAGCCTGTGGACACTGTGGATGTCTGTGGACACTGTGGATGATGTGGACGCTGTGGAGCCTGTGGACGCTGTGGAGTCTGTGGACACTGGGGACGTCTATGGACACTGTGGACGCTGTGGAGCCTGTGGACACTGTGGATGATGTGGACGCTGTGGAGCCTGTGGACACTGGGGACGTCTATAAACACTGTGGATGCTGGGGATATCTATGGATGCTGTGTACAATGTGGATGATGTGGAGCCTGTGGACACTGTGGTCTGTGGACACTGTGGATGTCTATGGACACTATGAATGTTTATGGATGCTGTGGACAATGTAGATGCTGTGGACAATGTGGACACTGTGGATGTCTATGGACAGTGTGGATTCTATGGATGTCTATGGATGCTGTGGATGATGTGAATGCTGTGGACGATGTCGACGTTGTGGAGCCTGTGGACACTGAGGATGTCTATGGACACTGTGGACACTGTAGATGTCTATGGACACTGTGGATACTGTAGATGTCTATGGACACTGTGGATGTCTATGGACACTGTGGACACTGGACGCTGTTAATAATCCAAACAAAAAAGACGTAAATAACCTGAAAAAAACTGAAATTTCTCAAGAAAAATAAGTGCAATTTTAACATTATTCTGCCTCAACTTATCATTTGTACATGTGCATTATGGATCAGATCTACAAAGGCACAAAACATTTAATAACATGTAGAATATTGTCAAAATTGCACTTAATTTTCTTTCTTGATTTTTTATATTTGTTCAGGTTATTCACATTTTATTGTTAAGGCTAGTTTGTTAATGTAAATATTTTCATAATTTAATGGGTTTTTTTGCACTAAAGCAAAGAGAAAAATTTGGAGTTGTCATTATTTATAGGCATAATGTAATATTTATTTCACATTAAACTAAGAAGACAATTTGGAGTATTAGTTTATAGATTACTGTGTTATTAATTTACTTTAAATCATATTGGTCTGTATGTGGAATCTGAACTAAAATGGGTACAACTCCATTGATTCTTAATATCTTCTGTGTCATTTTTGCACTTTGAAAATGCATCCCTGGGCCGGACTGGAACCTTCGGCGAGCTGGTTTAGGACCACGGGTCGCATGTTTAACATCCCTGCTCAAGAACAAGAAGAGGCGTTTATTGTATTTTGTCGATGTGTTGGGTCTGACCTAGATGGAGCCTGGCTGAAGCTGGAGCTGAAGGAGCTGCAGGAGGTGCTGGTGAAGTTGATGAAGCCGTTTGTGCTGACGTTGGCGTTTCCGGTGGATTCTGAGGTAGCTGGTTCTGAGAGGACGACTGCTGCTGCTGCTGCGGGGATTTCTGCATGTCGGACGCAACCGTAGGCTCCATTTTTTCCAATTTGGCACTTTTCGCTTCTCTTAATTCCCTGTTAAGAAGCTGTAGAGAACAAAAACAAAACCAAACTAAGTTCTTATCGTTCAAGTGAGGGACACGATTCATGTAAGAGTCAGATCCACTCATTTAACCAACTACATGTCGATGTTTTCAGTTTAATTTCACACCAGATGTAAGGACTGCCTTTATACTCTATATGGACAAAAGTATGTGGACATGTTGAATTCAGGTGTTATTTTTCTAACAGGGGTCTGGGATACAAAACAATAATGACTAACGTCAGAATATAGTTTTATAGTGGGATAAATATCATTGCATTGGTTAGTTTGGTTTAAATTGTTATCTTTGTTTCCAAAAGGCCTCAGAGATGGTTTTTACTTTATTTCTCACAACATTAATTTGCTTTTTTTGTTTTTTTTATCCATGACTATGATTTTAAATGTTCTACCTCTAAATTTCTAAAATATTTCTCATGCTCTGACTTTAAATAATAATTTTCAACAATTTTAAACATCTCACTTAGGGGAAAAAAAATCTCCCATTAAACTTTTAAGTAAATATTGATACTTTTATCTCAAATCCTCATGAACAGGACATCTGACAGCTGTAGACATGATGTGTCCCAATACTTTTGTCTATATAGTTTATACACATCAATATTTACAGCAGATGTTACATACTGTGCACTAACAAAGTTCATACAGTACATCTTAAACCCAGGTGCCCCTGGTAACGTCTGTGTTGCCACAGTAACGGTACATGATACTTGTAGCAATATACACATTCTATATGTCCACGTAAGCAGAAGAACATCAGCTAAAACCCCAACAAAACCAATTTTCAGAAAACAGAACACAACTCAAACAACAAGCAGTTAAAAGGTCAAACATGTAAACCAGTCGAACAGTCTGAGACCAGCATATGTCATGAATAATTTAATAAAACAACAAACCAAAGAGACAAACTGTGCAGCGCTAAGCTAACACTAAGGAAATGCAACAGTACAAATATTATTTCTTTACTGATAAAACTCACTGAGCGAGGTTTCATTATGAAGACATGTTTTAATGACAGTTTAGTCATTTTTGTTCATGCCCCCTGAACTAAACTGAGTTCCACACCCCTGGTCTAGAAGAATAACAGGATGAATCCAGTGGGTTTGGGGAAAGTTAGTCATTCTGTACAAATCTGTGTTTGTATTTTTGTTCTTCTAACAAAGTGGCAATTTTACAACTTCAAGTTTACATGTAAATTTGACTTATTCCTTTTTCAGACATTTTTCTTCCGCCCCAGTAGTGAATTAAACTGTCAACTTTTCTGTGCAAGACTCTTTGATTTTTTTTTTTTTTTTTTTTTTTTTGGGGGGGGGGGGGGGGGCACTTTAATGAAAGCACTTATTGGTGCAAGATTCATATTTTCACTTATCCAGTTTGCACTCCACCTTCTAGAGGCTTGTTCCAGTTTAATGTTTTCATGATTTTTAATTCCTTTACATCACATTAAAGTGAATGTAATGAATTAAACCTTTAACGTTCCCATGTAAGGCTCTATTTTGATTTTTCTTTTTTTGTGTAATACTCTGACTTAAATGAAGGCAGTTATTTGTGTAAGAGACTATCTATCTATCTATCTATCTATCTATCTATCTATCTATCTATCTATCTATCTATCTATCTATCTATCTCTGATTTAAAATTGGAGTTGTGATTATCTATAAGTTATTATGTTATTATTTTAGTGGTCCAGTCCATCTGAGGTCAGATTGTTCTGTATGTGGCCCCTGAACTAAAATGACTTCAACGTCCCTGTTTCAAACAAAACCATGGTCTTGTGGGCGTGGCTGTGGGCGGGGTTACCTTCTGTGCCGGGCTGACAGCAGGTCTGGACATGGTCTTGCGTGCTCGGTGTATTGTGATGGGTACCAGGTTCAGGGCAGGGGGGGAGGCTGGGCCGTTTTTAGTGTCTGATGGTCCCTGTCCCGACGTAGTCCCTGTACTGGGGTCAGTCCTTAGTACGCCTGGACTCTGTGAGGGCGAGGCGTGCGCGGGTTTGTCCGTGTGCCCCCCTGCTGTGGCGCCCGTGGGCAGCCAGTTAGTCCTGTGGGGGGACAGCGCTGCAGCTGCAGAGCCTCCGTCCTGCTGCTGCTTAGTCAGAATAAATCCATTGCTTCCAGTAACGGAACCGTGCGGCGGCTCCGTGTCCAACGTGCCGTTCTCGTTCACCAGCAGTAGCGTCTTGCTGTTGGCCGCCGCCGCCGGGTTGTTGTGCTGCACGTCATCGCATTCGGTGCCGTTCAGCATGTTCTCGGCTGCAGGGGATGAGGTCAGTCTGGCTGCTGCCTCTGTATCTCCATCTGTGAAACAAAAACAAACAATGAAAATGAAAAAGACGCTCACCATCATAAAAAACACAGATGTCAAGCATATGGCCCATGGGCCAAAACTGGCCCGCTGAAGGGTCCAATCTGACCCTTAATAATAAACACAGAAATTACACTGAAGATATTAACAATCACACATGTTAAAGTCGTTTTAGTTCAGCTTCCACATACAGACCAATATGATCTGAACTGGACCAGACCAGTAAAATACTGTCATAGTAATCTATAAATAATGACAACTACAAATTTAGAATAGAATAGAATAGAATAGAACAGACCACTACAATAGCATAAAATAAAATCAAACACAATACCATAGAATACAACAGAATAGAATAGAACAGAACAAGACAGAACAGAACAGAATAGAATAGAATAGAATAGAAAACGCTTTATTGTCATTATTATTTATAGTTATTTATTCTATTCTTTGCTCTATTTATTATTATTATTGTGACTTCAAATTTTTTAATTTTATGTTCTTATCCTGGTTTTTTATCCCAGACTGTTTTTATCTTCTCTGGGTTTTTATTGTGTTTTATTGCATCTTTTTATTTATTTGATCTTATTTATTTATTTTATTCTTTTACTTATCCATGCTGCTATACTGTTGAATGGTGGAACACTGAGCACTTTTTGTCTTGTCTGGAAGCTCGATCAAGTACCTGACGAACAGGTTCAATGTATGCCTTGCTGTAATGCCAAAAGCAATCACCTCGTCGGCAAAAGAAATCTACCCACGGGTACAAATAAAGTAACCTTGAATTACACAGGTTGTGCAACAAAATTGTAGGCGGTCTCTGCCAGCGATGCACAATACATACAATATGCAACACAGTAAAATATAAACATATATTATAAATATGAAATATGACCATGCAATAAAAATATGTGCAGAAGTGGACTATAAATATAGTAATATCACAAGGTAAAAACACTAAATATAAAAGTAAATAACAAGAATGCAAGTATAAAAAGTGATGTTTTCTCTTTGTTTTAGTGTAAAAAAGTAAAATTACATGAAACGTTGACATTTACAAACTATCCTTTCACAAAAAATGCAAATAACCTGAACAAATATGCACAACATGGAATGTTTTAAGAGAAATAAGTGCAATAGTACCAACATTCTGCCAGTTATTAAAAGTTTTGTATATTTGTAGATCCACTGTGATCTGTACGTTGTAACGCACATGTGTAAATGATAGGCTGAGGCAGAATATTATTAAAATTGCATTTATTTTCCTTATGAAATTTCAGGTTTTTCATGTTATTTATATTTTTTAAAAGATAATTTGTAGACTTTTTTCACTGTTACTATTTTACAGGTCCGGTCCACTTGAGATCACATTGGGCTGAATGTGGAACCTGCAGTAAAATAAGTCTGACAGCCCTGGTTTCCGTGTTCAGTAAAGTATAATACCTATAATACCTGACTTCTCCTCTGTGCTGCTCGATGAATCACATCCCTCTTTTTTTGCAGATGCACCTTTGTCAACGCTGCCCTTGGCCAGACCAGTGGGCTGAGGAAACAAAGAACACATGTAAGCGAACACATTAGCATAGCTGCATTTGCACACAGTTATTTACTTAAGAAAATGTGTGGAAATAAAGAAAAGGCTGATCACAAGCTCACCGAGCTCAAAGTGATGCATAAAACATCCAACTGCCAAAACCCAAGAAATATTTGGCTTACTTTGTTATAGATGTTAATTTGAAATTTTAAACATCATTTAAAACTGAAATTCTCTGGGTTTTTTATTAAATGATTCAGTAAAGTAATGTGAACAAGCAACTAACCCTTACTCTAAAGAATATGCTCTGAAATACGTTGAGAAAGAAGTCGATTAACTGTGACTGCAGATTCATTTCCTGTCATTGCGCAGCCCTAACGTCTTAAGGATGATTCTTCCATTCTTCATTGTTTTGTTTTAAATCGTATTTAACTGAATCTTTCGGATTTACTCAGTCAAAACAAGACAACTGAAAACTGAATTTACTAAATTTATTCTAAAACGTAAGCAATAAAACCTAAAAATATCACTAAACAAGTGAAAAGAGGTGACTGATTGACACTGGAGATTTATTTCCTGTTAAATGACCAACCTAGGAATGAAGGATAGATTTTATACATAACTATATTTCCAGTTATTTATAAAGTCTATAAAATGCTTGACCCCTGAAGCTAATTTATAAGACATTGGCAAAGAAATAAGAACAAACAGTGTGTGGGATGTTTATGGTAAAAGATAAAAACAAAATCTTCCCCAAACACAGTCTCCAACAACACACACGCTACCCAAAACAGAGCAGTATATTCATTAAAACAACAGTGATTCCAGTCTCATATTTAGACCAAACATCCTTTGTCGACCAAAACTCATCCAGTTTGCTCAACTTACATGATTTTTAATTCCTTTACATCCCATTAAAGTGAATGTCCTTGGGTTTTATTCAGTCAGAACATGGTGTGAATAATCCAGTAAATTAATCTTGACATTGGCCCAGAATGACATGACTTTAAAGAAGCTGCAGTTTGTTGAGAAAGCATTGGCTGGTTGTCAAAGGAGATCAATTTCTTGTCAAATGATGAACCTATTAACAACCTGAGCAGATGATATCAGTGCTAGTGCTGGCTTTCAAACTGAAGGAACCGTCAAAGAAGATGGAGGACAGATCTGCAGGGCCACATGATTCGATGAAAAACAAAGAGAACCGTTTCTCCTGCACAGATCAGATGTTTTTCCTCTGACGTTCCTTTTATTTTTGAGCTCTTCGGGCTGTAACGTACACTATGTGGACAAAAGTATGTGGACACGTTGAATTCAGGTGTTTCTTATCTAACAGGGGTCTGGGATACAAAACAATAATGACCAGTGTCAGAATATAGTTTTATATTGGGATAAATATCATTGCATTGCTTAGTTTGCTTTAAATGGCAAAGCAAAGCAAGGCAGATTTATTTGTATAGCACAATTCATACACAGGGCAATTCACAGTGCTTTACAAAAATAGAAAAGAGACAGGTTAAAAACACACAATTACAATTAAAACATAATCAATAACACATAAATAATAATCAAATAAAACAAAGTAAAAGAGGAGAGTGCAGATAGAAAGAACCCTTTCAGTTGTTATATGCACAGCTGAACAGGACCAAATAGTTATCTCTGTTTATAAACTATAGGGACAAAAGTATGTGGACACATTATGTCTACAGCTGTAAGATGTCCTGTTCATGAGGATTTGATATAAAAACATCAATATTTCCTTAAAGTTAAATTGGAGATTTTTCTTCCTAAGTGAGATGAGAAGAAAGTCGACGGTTAGTTAAAGTACAAAATCCTTGTTTACAGTCAGAGCACGAAAAATATTGTAGAAATGTAGAGGTACAACATTTAAAATCATAGTCCTGGATGAAAAAAAAAAAAAAACAATGTTGAGAGAAATGAAGTAAAAACCATCTCTGAGGCATTTTGGAAACAGAGATAATTTAAACCAAACCAACCTATGCAATGATATTTATCCCAATATAAAACTATATTCTAACATTTGCCATTATTGTTTTGTATCCCAGATCTCTGTTAGAAAGTAACATCTGAATTCAGCGAGTCCACATACTTTTGTCCATATAGTGTATTTCTGCAACTAACCAAGGTCAATCGTGTCATCATTTTCTACATTTAAAGCCTTGGAAAAAAAGCCTCTTTCTTTTACAGCCCTGTGAGGCTGTAAAAGAAAGAGGCCCTGACAATGGGGCTGACCCTGGTCCGCTCTCATTGTGGGCCGACCAATAGAGGAGAAGACGCCTGCTAGAACGTCAAAAGAAATCTCTGCTGCCATCGTCGCATCTCACAGGAGGAGGCGACCTCAGGAAATGCAAAACTGCCTCTTCGTTCAGAGCAGACTCTGCTGGTTCA
Organism: Sphaeramia orbicularis; assembly: GCF_902148855.1. NCBI lineage: Eukaryota > Metazoa > Chordata > Actinopteri > Kurtiformes > Apogonidae > Sphaeramia > Sphaeramia orbicularis. Next base: position 80,669,813 of record NC_043968.1, read on the forward strand.
GGGAAAAACCAGCCCAAAGAGAGCAGCAAAAGACCCCCAGGAAAGGACAGAAAAACAATGGGTACCCCTACTGCTGATTAGTATTTCGATGGTAGTCGTTGTCCCACATCAGTCACTGGACCATGAGGACAGTTCAGCACATTTAACATGAACTCCGAGGTGATGATGTTTTATAGTCAGAACAACTTCCCTGCATCTCAGCAGATCTACTTGCAAAAATAAGTCAAAAGACAAACATTTAACATGAAGACAACAATATTCAGGGCCTGTCTATGCACATTTCATCAGCTGATTAATAAGTGTTCACTGTCAGGACATGGTTGGGGATGCTGGATGTATGTATGGAAGAATAACGTCAGAATTACAGATACATGAACCAACCGAGGCAGGGAATCAAATCTAATGAGGACAAACAGCAGGTGACGGATCTGAAAAGTCCAAAAAAGACACAAAAAGGAAACAGTTTCTGTCTGAAGTAACTTGATCAAACACAGCTGCAGAAGGCAGAGGCTTAAACTGATCCAAGGGCCTTTAGAAATAACACATTTAACAGACGACCATCAATATGAGCCTCTAGGACAAGATTCACCCGACCGGTCTTTCTCCAAACCCATGCTCCTGATCCGAAGACAAACATTCACCTTTTGTCAAACAGCAGCAAGGTCAGACCAGGAGCCGGTGTGTGAGGCGCTAAAAGCTGAGGTGATTCCCAACCAACATCTAGTCTGGGAATGTCCTGCCAAGGAGCCTTTAGAGCACATGTGAGGGTGGAGAGAAGAACAGTCCCTTCAGTTCCTTTTTTTCATGGATTGAGGAAAGCCCAGACACATAAAGACATTGGCCTCTTCCCTCCCCCTAGTGGTGGAAAGTGGAATAACAGCACTGGAGACAGAAAGGAGAGGGGAGGGGGGGTGGAGGGAGGCACAGAAGGCTGTCTGCAGATCTCCGCCATTTCGCAACCGGATTGTTTACTGACACAGCGTGGCCATTGCAGCAGTTTTCCACTAGATGGAGAACGTAGGGGGTCTGGAGGCTTATGGATGGGGAAATGGGAGCTGCTGAAAGGAGCTCCAAATGTCAAAGCCAAAGCTGTGGAGCCTTGAAAAACACACATATATGGCTGCACACAGAAGGCTGCAGCTCAGATCGTCCAGGGCAGTTAATTCCAGATCTTTGAGGACGCAAAACAATATCCACAAATGACATAAATAGTTGTTTGTCTTGTGCTGCCCATTCAGGAATTCCTAGTCCTGGTTATTCACTGAGGCCTCTACATGATGTGAACCTGATGTCTGAGCTGACATTAGCACTGACCTATCTTTAGATCTACGGCAGGAGCCTGAAAACAAGTCAGAGCTACCTAAACAAGTACAGACACCCCGTACAACCGCAGCCCGATGAGAAGAAACCGCACTTTACACAACCGAAGACAACAAAGGGAAGGTGGTTCTTGATCGTACATCCTTTATTTGATACACTATGTGGACACGTCTGGGATATAAAACAATAATGTCATAATATAGTTTTATATTGGCATAAATATCATTACATTGGTTAGTTTGGTTGACATTGCTACCTTTGCTTCCAAAATGCCTCAGAGATGGTTTTTACTTAATTTCTCACAACATTGATTTTGGTTTTTTAAATCCATGACTATGATTTAAAATGTTATACCTCTTTATAAACTATATGGACAAAAATATTGACAGACATCATGCCTACAGTTGTGAGATGTCATGTTCATGCTGATTTGAGATAAAAATATCAATATTTCCTTAAAGTTTAATGGGGGATTTTTCTTCCTTATTGAGATGTGAAGAAAATAAATGGTTAGTTGTGGTAGAAAATTATTATTTACAGTCAGAGTATGAAAAATATTTTTTAGAAATTTAGAGGTAGAACATCTAAAATCATAGTCATGGATATAATAATAATAATAATAACAATAATAATAATAATAATAATAATAAATGTTGAGAGAAATTAAATGAAAACCATCTGAGGCATTTTGGAAGCAAAGACAACAATTTAAACCAAACTAACCCTATGCAATGATATTTATCCCAAGATAAAACTATACTATGACTAGGGATGTAACGATATGAAAATTTCATATCACGGCTATTATGACAAAAATTATCACAGTTATCATTATTATCACGGTATTGTTGAAATTGTGCTCAAAATGTTCAAAAAGTGCTAATCCACACACTGAAATAATTTAACCAAGTTGTATTTTGAAAAAAAAAAAAAAACACAACAAAAAGCCAAATAAAATAATTGGCACAATGCACTTCCTCTTGGCAGACACATTCAAGTATTAACCTTTAGGGCTCTGAGCCTATTTAGTCCATTTTTTCAGTACTTTTGATTTTGTCTTTATATACTATATAAACAAATGTTTACTATACCCATGTTTGGTATCTTTTTTTTTTCAGTACAACTTCATGTTTCATCTGCCTATTATTTTTTCACTTTAACCTACTATATCAACACAAAAGGACAAAAAACACACAAAAAATCTAAAATCCTATTTGAAAAATGTATATAATTTATTGCATAAATAACACAAAGATGCTTAACGAACCTTTTCAAAGACTTTAAAGTGAATATTGATACCAAATATTAGGTATAGAAAATCAAAATAGTAATAAATTAAAACTATACTCAAATATTTGACATAAAAGCAGATCTTTACATAGGTGTTTTCTCCGGAAAAGTGCGGTAATCAAACACGGTTATCATGATAATTAGAATTTAAACTAACCATTGGTAATTTTACCACGGTTTATCATTATACCGGCAATCGTTACATCCCTAACTATAACATTTGTCATTATTGTTTTGTATCCCAGACCCCTGTTATAAAAGAAACACCTGAATTCAACATGTCCATATACTTTTGTCCATACAGTGTATATTATTTACATCTTAGCATCACATCTCCCAATGAAAACAAGTCACACAAGATACTCAATTTACACACATAAAACAAACAAAAGCAGCATCTAAGAGGCTAAAGGCACAAAAATAACCAAAACTGTGAAGGTTTCATAGGTACAGATTGTCTAATTCAGCTTCACTTACAATCATATTGGATTTTAATGCAATAAATTGAAGTGTAATGTTCGGGGACTGTAACATTTAGTGTTGTTTTACGTTCTCAGTTTACATGCCCATAATTCTAGAAGCCTGAGAAGTCAAACTACACTGTACCCCACAGGAGAAAAGCAACTATTGAATAAAAGTCTTTTAAAAAATGCCTGATTACAAGCAGCAGAAGTCTTTTAGTCAAGTTGCATGTATTGTTGACAATCAGTAATTCCCATGTACTTAAATATCTGTTAATCATTGAGTTTTTCACATTTTCATGAATCAATTATGTGGAAAAAAATGAACAATATTGTTAACATTGTTGTTATTAAAAGAGTAGAAATCGAAAATGAAATGCATGCTTGTTTAACCAAAATTATTTATTGAGTCGCATGATAAAAATCTGAACAAAAGATGCTAAAATGTTCAACATAATCTCTCTGTACATCCACCCAAAATATCAAGATTTTTTTATTTCCTTTTAGTTACTGCAGGCGCAAATTGTGGACCTTCAGGTTTGGAAGAAAATGTTGTTGGCATTAGGGATGTAACGATTACCAGTATAATAATAAACCGCGGTAAAATTGCCAACAGTTAGTATTACCGTTTAAATTCTAATTATCATGATAACCATGTTTGATTACCGTACTTTTCCGGAGAAAACACCTATGTAAAGATCTGCTTTTATGTCAAATATTTGAGTATAGTTTTAATTTATTACAATTTTAATTGTATATACTTAATATTTGGAACCAATATTCACTTTTAAAGTCTTTGAAAAGGTTTGCTAAGCATCTTTGTGTTATTTATTTAATAAATTATATACATTTTTCAAACTGGATTTTAGATTTTTTTTGTGTGTTTTTTGTCCTTTTATGTTTTTATAGTAGGATAAAGTGAAAAAAATAACAGGCAGTTGATATAAATGAAGTTGTGCTGAAAAAAAAAGATACCAAACATAGGTATAGTAAACATTTCTTTATATAGTATATGAAGGCAAAATCAAAAGGACTGAAAAACGGCTAAAACAGGCTCAGAGCCCTTAAGGTTAATACTTGAATGTTTCTGCCAAGAGAAAGTGCATTGTGCCAATTATTTTATTTTTTTGTTGTTGTTTTTTTTTTTTTTCAACATACAACTCGGTTAAATTATTTCAGTGTGTGTATAAGTACTTTTTGAACATTTTGAGCACAATTTCAGTAATACCACAATAATAATGATAACCGTGATATGAAATTTTCATGTCGTTACATCCCAGGTTGGCATTTTCCAAATTAAAAAAAACAAAAAAGAAGTCAAACCGTTACACCAAGAAATGAACAGTAATGGAAGCAAGAAATTACAGCCAAATGTAAAGCAGTTAAAGAAATGAAATGAAAAGTGAATGATCCCCTGGTACAGGCTTGATTCGGTATCCCCTTCCACATAAAAACCATCCACCCCTGCTCAGAGGACCTGATCCTGCTGCTGCTGCTGAACATCGCAGACTGAAGCACATGTTTAGTGGCTGGTGATCAGTCACCGCTGCCTCATACTCCAGTACATTTCTGATCATCACAGCCCTTGATGCACATAGAGCCAAAAAGCATCCCCCCCCCGGGAGCTCATTAAACACTGACCATGAGGAATTCACTGAGACAGAACAGAAGAGGAGGACGGATCCAAAAGGAAAAGGAAGCCTGGAGTCTGGACTGGTAGGGAGGGTTTTTTTGGACTCCTGGTCTCCTGGTTTTTGGAAAATAACATCAGATTTCCTGTGCTGAAAATGCAGCTGCTGAGCTAAATCTCCAACATCAGGATCAACACGCCACAAATCTGTTTGCTACAGAGCTGCCAGAAAGACCTCCACATAGAGATAGAGCTCCTTGAAAAAGCCAGGAAAGCAACAGCAGTCGGGCAGCGGGGAACACGTCTGACACACTGAGAAAGCAGCTCAACAAGACACCAACTGATGGTAAGTTTAATAGAAAAAGGGCTGAAAGGAGCTGTGCATCTCCTTTAAACCATTCAAATCCAATCAAGGGTGAAGAGTCTAAAGCTAACATGTTTTTTTTCCCCTTGTGTGGCTCCAGGAAGCATCATACCTGCTTTCTTCTCCTGGTCTCCTCCATTGAGAAGAAGAAGAGGAAGAAGAAGAAGAAGAAGAAGAAGAAGAAGAGGAAGAAGGCGAGTGTGACAGTGTGTGAAAGTGAGAGAGAAAGAGAGAGAGGGGGAGGTAGAGTGGGAAGAGAGAGAGAGAGAGAGAGGGAGCCAGAATGTGTCGAACAGATTGTTCCTCTTTTCCTTTTCTTTCCCCCGCATGCACGTTCACCTCACCGGTCATGTGACCCGGTGGCTCCCTCTGTCGGTCCTCCTCTTCAGAGGGGTCTCCACAGAGCATGCTCAGTCAGTTCCATCTGTAGCGCCACTCCACTTCTTTAAAAGCCCAAAGACCTCAATACCACGGCAGACGCGGCACCCGTCTGAGCCGCCGTGTTTAACACTGATCTACAACGGATCGAAAACGTTCAACGGGGACAAAAACACCACAGTGACTCACTGAGGTCGAGGACATTCTGGAGCCAGATTGTATCTCCTGAAGGACTGAAATTACAGAGGTGGAATAAATAGGAATACTAAATACTTAGGGGTTGACACCAAGACATTTCAGTTACTGATTAATTATCATGGGAATAATTACCAGGCTTTTTCAGTTTGTTTTATGCCACTGTATCATTTAAGCCATAAATAGCTTTGAATATCCATTATTACGGCATTTAGACTTAATAAACAAGAAACGTACAGGGCTGATATAATATAATATAAAACAGACAAGCCCGAACTGACATTCCTGATAATGAGTCTGTTTACATGCATGCCAATACTCCGATAATTATCCGATTTCTGGAGTTATTAGATTATTTTAGGGTCAAAACACGGTATTCAAAATCTCTCTGACTGGACATTTTAGATACAATTTGACAGATTAGTGTTGCTAAATGACCCACATTTTTACCTCCGCCAGGAGGTATTATGATCACTTTGCTTTGTGTATTTGTTTCTTTGTTAGCAACTTTACGGGAAAACTACTCCAACCATCTTTACCAAATCTTCCCCACAGATAGGCCTAGGACTTGGGACCAACCCATTAAAGTCTGGGCCAAGTAGGCCAAAGTTCAAGGTCACAGCAAGGTCACAAAATCTCATATTTTCCTACCTCTCATCATTGAGCAATTTTCGAGAATTCATAAAAAATTCAAAATGACTCCGATTAGCCTCCAATTTGATCCAACTGTAGCTTAGAACAATATCTTGTATCTGGCACAAAATTGTCCACATCCACTGTGGAATGTGGACTCTGTGGACAGTTCAATTTAACATTGAAAATCCCATTTACCACACATTTTTCATTATAACTCAACAAATATTGATTGGAATTGAAAATAATTGGACATACACATGACTGGTACCAAGCTTCAACTTTTTCTGCTGTATGGAACAACCTTGAAACTGTTTAATTTAAAAAGAAATAGTCGATCCACACATGCACATCGTTTGGGGTGCTTGGCAGAGGTTTGCGTTCTCTGAACACTTGTTACTTTTGAATTAATTTTTGCTTTAGTTGGACCATAAGGGATTATCCAAAACAAGGAGCTCCTTTATAGTGAAATAAATGTTGAAATGGCAATCAATTAAAATTCGCTCTCTGACAGGACATGGCTGTGTTTTGACCCTTAAGTGACCATCTAAACCACAGGTGCCAAACATGCAGCCCGGGGGCCTAATGCCAAAGGGTCCAATCCGGCCCGTGGGATGAATTTGCAAAGTGCCAAAAATTCCACAGTCAAGGCTGTGGAACTCATTTTAGTTCAGGTTCCACATATAGACCAATATGATCTACAGTAAAATAATAACAGAAGAATAACTGACAAAAAAGAATGACTGCCGATTTTCTTCTCTCTTTGATGTGAAACAATATTACAAGATGCCTATAAATACTGACAACTTCAAATTTTTGTCTTTTTAGTGCAAAAAATAACATTAAATTATGAAAATATTTACATTTACAAACTATCCTGTAACAAAATGTGAATAACCTGAACAAATATGAACAAACTGAAATGTCTAAAGAAAATTCAGCAAAATTTGAACTATTTTCTTTCGGTTACTCAGTGTTTCGTGTCTTTGTAGATCTGATCCATAATGCACATGTAGAAATGATAAGTTGAGGCATACTATTGTTAAAATTGCACTTACTTTTCTTCAGAAATTTCATTTTTTCCTGGTTATTCACATCTTTTTTTGTTTGAATAGTTTATAAAGGTAAGTACTTTCATAATTTAATGGGGTTTTTTGCACTAAAACAAAGACAAAAATTTATAGTTGTCATTATTTATAGGTTTTTATGTTATTACTTGACTCATTCAGGCCCACTGGAAATCATATTGGGCTGAATGTGGCCCCTGAAAGGAAATGAGTTTGACATCCCTGATCTAAACAGTATAATCTGATCTGTTTTATCCAATAACAGCAGTAATCTGACTATGAGAAATCAGATTAACACACCTGGATTTCTCCCCAATACTTCGACGTCTTCCTGCATGCATACAGGTTAATCTGATTTACTTCATTCTTTTACGTCTGCGCATGTGTAAAACAATAAAATCGGACAGAGGTTACGCAGTCAAACATGAGCGGAAGACAACAGGAAGTTTAAGTCTATCATCACTACGTATGTACGTACGCTGAAAGAAATCCGATAATGCACTGAAATGTCTAAACCAGGGTTTTTCGATTATCGCATTTCTTAAGTGCATGTAAATACGTCAGATCTGATTATTACAATTATTCTACAGGGTGTCCCATAAGTCTCCATACATAGGAAAAATAAACGTTTCTTGACATAAACCATTTTTATTTATATAATATGCTCTATATGACTGCCATTTTGTCAGGAACACATTTCAGTGCGTGTCCTCCACTGCTGAAGCATTCTTTGGGTTATCTGAAATATAAAGAAATACGTGTTAGAACCATATATGTATGGAATGTATTATGTCTCCTATGTATGGAGACTTATGGGACACCCTGTATTACTCAGAGTTATCGGACTTTTACGGTCATGTAAACAGGCTCAATGACAGGTACAGATCATCCAAATAAAACAACAATGTGCCCAAAGAGTAGGGTTTTCCAGTGGTTTTCAGAGGCCTTGGGTCCACTGAAGACCAACTAAAACTGGATTGGACTCTCTCCAAATTGTACTTTGACTTGCCCGAAAAGTTGTGGATGTTGCACTTTCGCCCATATCCACACGAAACCACAACTTTTCCTATCCGATCTTTTTGTTTGTCGTTTTAAACACCGAGTCGTTTCAGGAAGTATCTGTATCCACACGAAACCAATGAAAACAACTGAAAAAGATGTAGTACAAATGCCAGGCCTGTATGTGGTGTTGTAATGCTCTCACAAAAACCAAAAACAGAAGATGTGGAGCATGTGCATAAAGCTTACTTAGTTCTACCAGGTCTGATCTAATATTGCCTCCTGGTTGCCCTTCTCTGCAGTAGATCCAAACGCATGTAGTGAATATTGTTAGCTATGGTCGTTTGATGCTCATTGTAATTAAACAGTAGCTGAAGATTTGGATTCAAAACTTCCAATAAACTCAACAGCTGTTGTAGCACGAGCTCTGTAGTCCACCATTGTTATTGTTGTTGTTGTGAAGTGGCGTCTTGCTTCCAGGGTAACAGGTTAGAGAGGTGGGGCTACGACATTATCATTTTAGAAAAGATGCAGTTTGGTCATACAGACAAAGATGTGTAACTGGGATTTTCAAATTTATCCACTCTGGGAACCGCTTTAAAAAAGTTGTGGTTTCAGTGACTGAAAATGCTGGTTTCGTGTGAACGAAAGGCCTATCCGAAACAAAACTTTGACAGATATGACCCAAAACGTCTTCGTATGGACAGGGCCTTAGTCTTATAATAGCAGGTAAAAAACCCTGCTAACTAGTAAAGGTGCTAATTGTTGACTCAAATCAAAGCAGAAGAAGGGGATCAACCAGAATACGGTTATGGCCGCAGCGGCAACAAACACGGAAACGGCTTCATTGTCTCTTGCTACTTCAGCTGCGTGGAGCTCCACTTCCCACAGTGCAAGCTGCGACAAATTTCCAAAAATGCCCGAGTGACCTACTGGCTCTGTTTGTAAACAAATGGATTGTTTATGGTTGAGTACACTTCGAAATTATTCACCGTGAGGGAAGAGATTCAGGTGTGTAATCACGGAAAGACTTACAGATTTGTGATACTTAGGCTATGACTTGGGTTTTACAGATCTGATGATAAATTGGTGACGAAAGTAAACCGCAGCTTTAAACATTCAATAAAGGGGTGTGAATTTTTATATGAAGTTCCCCATTTTATCGTGTCAGTTAGCTAGCTCTTAGCAGTAGCTCACCTCTGACCCCTCATATTCCTGCAGTTCCGCCCCTTTTGTCCAAATATGGTCACTTCTGGCTCTAAAAAGCCCACATGGCAACAGCCAAGTCATATGCTTCGGTAGCTTCAGTACAGCAGATGTTCTGTACACAGTTCTTATATCTACAGTGTACAATCCAGTTGGTTTGTCCAGGTAACTATGATCTCAATCTGCTTACAAATATCCCAATCAAACCATTCCAGAGTAACTGTGACCAGCCTAAATGCCACAAAAATACTGTCGCAATAAAAGTATCATTTAAATATTAATCTCTCCTCTTTAATATTGATAAACATTTTTAAAAACAATAACCTTGTGTATGAATTTGATCCACTTTCTATGTTAACCAGATTTTTCACCAGTTGAAGCCATATTTGTATCATTACAGGAATTCACATATTTTTATTTTACTGCATTTTACTAACTGTTCTTGTTTTAGCAAAATGTACTTAATTTATATTTTAATTGGTTTCAATTATTTTACTAAACGTGCAGTTACTTTTTAATTCTGTTAAATTGTTATTGTTTGCAGAATCATGTATTAATCATCACTTATTGTGTTTGGTCAGTTATACTGTATTATAAATGAAATCTTCACCGCATTCAAAGATTAAATAAAGGTAATAATAATAATAACAATAATAATAACAATAATAAATAATTTAAAATACATTTTGGTTAAGTTAATGGAAACATGAATGAATCATTTACGTTATTACCTTTATAGACTGCCACTGTTCTGTGTTTCACTGTGTAATTTACTCTTTCCTTTGGTCATTTCTGTCTTGTACGTATGTTTGCTTGTTTCTTCTGTGTATTTGTGCAGTATTTAGATACTGTCTGTTTATGTACATGGAGCTTTACTTGTCTCGGATGCCATCTGATGAGAGCTTCTTCTCCAATGGTTCTCTATTTTAGTACGACTGTGATTTCACCACCTTTGGGTTCCGGCTGGTGATTGGACAAAAGACCCCCGAAAAGACTTCACTGTGATATCCTTTGTGTAGTCTGACAGTTCAAAGATGGAATTAATTGAGTTTAATTGTTACGGAGAACAATAATTTGCTGTTGGCTGAGCAGCATTTTACACTACGAAAAATGTTTCTAATATTAGTTCCCATCCTTCTTTATAATTTAAACCAGATCAAACGCGGAGGATACAACTGTATCACTGATTGAGAGGAAAATCCACGCCAAAAGACTTCAACAGCACCATAAGGCAACAAATGTGGAAGGAAATGACCAGAGGTGATCAGGATGTCAGCAAGGCACTGAATGTTTCCCATCATGAACAACAGGACATGTACCGATTCCTCAACAGGAGGGGTGTTTGTCTTCGGAGAGCCACGAACCATCAGCGAAACACAACCTGCCAGACGACGCCACAGATGCAACATCAAGGAAATGAGGTAGCAATTGTAGCAGACATTGGCAAAAAAAAAAAAAAGACCGAAAACGTGACCACAATAAAACCAGAGAGGAGCAAAAATCGCTGAACCACAGTGATCCACCTCAGATACATATTTAAGTTACACTATATGGACAAAAGGATTGGGACTAGGGCTGTGGATTGGCAAGAATCTGTCGATACGATACAAATCACAATACAAAGGTCACGATACGATATATCATGATATATCATGATAGTGTTAAAAAGGCAATTTTTTGTTTGTTTTCTTTTTTTTTTAAATGATTATTTCCTTGAAGAATTGAATCACACCCAAAATATGCACAAATACTAAACACATTTTTATCTGACCACAACAGGATCTGATGCTATATCACAAAATTTTCCTCTGTTAAAACTAAAATTATTGCCTCTATCAGACAGTAAAAAGTGCTTTTAGGATGCTTCAAATAACCATTATTTAATAAAACAGTGTTAAATAATAATAATAAAGAAAATATAAACAACAAAGAAAAAAAAAAAAAAAATGAACCTCCGCCATATCTGCATTTGAATAAATACCTAAAAATATCAATACAGTACTTTTTAAAATCGATACAGTATTGTGAAATGAAATATTGTGATATATTGCAGAACCAATATTTTCTAACACCCCTAATTGGGACACATTGAATTCAGGTGTTTCTTTTCTAACAGGGGTCTGGGATACAAAACAATAATGACTAATGTTATAATATAGTTTTATATTATGGGATAAATAATATTGCATTGGTTAGTTTGGTTTAAATTGGTATCTTTGTTTCCAAAATGCCTACGAGAAGGACTTTACTTCATTTCTCTCAACATTAATTTGTTTGTTTGTTTTTGGGGGTTTTTTTTTTGTTTTTTTCTTTCCATGACTACGATTTTACATGTTCTTCCTCTAAATTTCTAAAATATTTATCATGCTCTGACTGCAAATAATAATTTTCTATCGCAACTAACCGTCTACCTTCTTCACATCTCATGTAGGGGAAAAAAATCTCCCACTGAAATTGAAGGAAATATTGATGTTTTTATCTCAAATCCTCATGAACAGGACATCTTACAGCTGTAGACGTGATGTGTCCCAATACTTTTGTCCACATAGTTTATACACATCAATATTTACAGCAGATGTTACACACAAAGTTCATATAGCTCATCTTAAGTCCAGGTCCCCCTGGTAACGTCTGTGTTGCCACGGTAATGGTACATGATACCTGTAGCAATACACGCATTCTATATGTCCACGTAAGCAGAAGAACATCAGCTAAAACCTCAACAAAACCAATTTTCAGAAAACAGAGCACAACTCGAACAACAAGCAGTTAAAAGGTCAAACATGTAAACCAGTCGAACAGTCTGAGACCAGCATATGTCATGAATAATTTAATAAAACAGCCAACCAAAGAGACAAACTGTGCAGCGCTAAGCTAACATTAAGGAGATGCAACAGTAGAAATATTTTTCTCTACTGATAAAACTCACTGAGAGAGGTTTTATTATGAAGACATGTTTTAATGATGGTTTTGTCATTTTTGTTCATGACCCCTGAACTAAACTGAGTTCCACACCCCTGGTCAAGACGAATAACAGGATGAAACCTGGCTTCCAAAATACCTCAGAAATGGTTTTCGCTTAATTTCTCTCAACATTGATTTTGGGTTTTTTTTTAATCCATGACTATGATTTTAAATGTTCTACCGCTAAACTTATAAAATATTTTTTGTGCTCTGACTGTAAATAATAATTTTCTACCACAACTTACCATCTAATGTCTTCACATCTCACTGAGAAAGAAAAATCTCAAATTAAACTTTACGGAAATATTGACGTTTATAAACTCTATGGACATAAATATTAGGACACATCTTGTCTAAAGCTGTAACATGTCCTGTTCATGAGGATTTGAGATAAAAACATCAATATTTCCTCAAGTCAGAGCACAAAAAATATTTTAGAAATTTAAAGGTAGAAAATGTGAAATCATAGTCATAGTCATGGATTAAAAACACAAACAACAACCAAAGTGATATCAGGACTTGCGTAAATATACACGCCACTTAAAATTGGCATTAATTGGTGTGTTATTTGTACGCAATATAAGCTTTCCGTGTGTATGTTCACACCGTGTCCAATACCACACACTGAGAGTTAGGGTTATGTGAACTGGAGATCTTGGCTTAAATTGACACGTGATCAAATGGCGTTTAATAACACACGAGAGGACAAACGTGTACGTATAGCACACCAAATGCCATAAGAACTGGCGTGACGTACAACGCAATTTCATGAGATCAGTCTCCAACAACAACAAAAAACTAAAGCAAGTGTTCAGACAACGCAAACCTCCGCCAAGCACCCTGAACGGTGTGCATGTGTGGATCGACTATTTCTTTTTAAATTCAACAGTTTCCAGGTTGTTCCATACAGCAGAAAAAGCTGAAGCTTGGTACCAGTCATGTGTCTGTCAAATTAGATTCAATTCCAATGAATATTTGTTGAGTTCTAATGAAAAATGTGTGGTAAATGGGATTTTCAATGTTAAATGTAAATGTCCACAGAGTCCACATTCCACAGTGGATGTGGACAATTTTGTGCCAAATACAAGATATTATTGTAAGATACAGGTGGATCAAATTGGAGGCTAATCGGAGTCGTTTTGAATTTTTTATGAATTTTCAAAAATTACTCAATGATGAGAGATAGGAAAATCTGAGATTTTATGACCTTGCTGTGACCTTGAACTTTGGCCTATTTGGCTCAAAATTCAATGGGTTGGTCCCAGGGCCTAGGCCTATCTGTGGGGAAGATTTGGTAAAGATGGGTGGAATAGTTTTCCCGTAAAGTTGCTAACAAACAAACAAACAAACACGCAAACAAACAAACAAACACACAAAGCAAAGTGATCACAATACCTCCTGGCGGAGGAAATCGATGTTGAGAGAAATTAAGTACAAAACATCTCTGAGGCATTTCAGAAGTAAAGATAACAAACTAACCAATGTAATGATATTTATTCCACTACAAAACTACATTATGACATTTATTATTATTGTTTTGTATCCTAGACCCATTACAAAAAAAACACCTGAATTCACCATGTTCACATACTTTTGTCCACATAGTGTAGTAGGTGTAATAGAAATTAGCAAAAAAAAAAGGTAAATATGACCACAATAGAACCAGAGGCGCAAATAACGCTGAACCCCAGTGATCCAACTCTGATACATATTTCAGTTATCTAAGATGTCACTTGGCAGAACGAAGCGCATTTCCCCAGGAATGCAGATGTAGTCACTGCCTTCTCCTGTTTCACAATTACACAGTGACAAACAGCCAAACAGCGACATACGAGCTCCGGTTTTACCCACTTCCATGAATGAGCGCATGACAAAGGCAGAACAATAAATAAGGATAGAAGAACTGAAGCAATAATATGGGTCAGCGGGCATTTACAGAGCAGTTTAGAGGATAGAGTCTGAAGAAACACCTACAAAACACAAAAAGGAGGCCATGCATATGTTAAACCATTCACAAGAACTCAGAGCCGACGATGACAACGCCCTGCCATGTAAATACTCTTACACAATAACTTACACCTTCTATTAACGGAATACAAGTAGCGCTGTCATTACAGAGGCTTTGCAGCTGCAGTTACATGGAAACTATTCATGAAATCAGTCTAATTCAGGGGTGTCAAACATGCAGCCCGTGGGCCAGAGGTTCCAATCTGGCCAGCGGAATGAATTGGAAAGTGCAAAATTTACACTGAAGATATAAACAGTCAATGGTGTCAAACTGGTTTTAGTTCAGGTTCCACATACAGACCAATATGATCTAAAGTAAAACAATAGCATAATTACTATTGCTATAATTGCTGTTTATTGCACAAATTAAAACAGTCAAAGTAAAAATGGAAAACGGAATGGAATAGAAATAATATTGAAATATAAGGCTACGTTCAGACAGCAGGTCTAAATGCACAACTTCAATTTTTGGGTGAAATAAGATTTTTTGTGTGTTCGTTCATTTTACACATTAAATGCGACTTCTATCAGTTTTGAGTCTGAACTGAATGTGACCCTGAAGTGATCTGCATGCGCAAAAGAGGTCCTGAGATTATACGTGACCATGCAGACACACACTGTGTTTACAGAAGTATGTTTTTCCTGCTGCTCCTTGTCCTGGGACGCAGAATTGTGACATTTGTCGCATTTCAATGACATAAAGGTTGGATAAATTCAGACTGAAGTCAATTTGCAAATTATCAGATACGTATCAGATTTAGGATCACATATGAAAGTGGTCTGGGTTGGATTTGAAAAAGTCAGATTTGTGCTGCTCAAACTGTCTTTAACAGATCGGATACAGGTCACATATGGGCAAAAAAAAAATCAGGTTTGGGACATTTGCCTGCAGTCTGAACGTAGTTTTAGTCTGCCTACAAAGACAACGCAAGCAACGTGAGCAACGCATTTCCTTTCATAGTCAACACAATGAACGCAAGCAAGACAGACAACACGTAACATGCAATACATTGCTGGCGCAGTAGGGGTAGTTCTGAGTCAGGTACAGTCCAGGTGTCAAAGCGAGTGATATTCACATCGAAATGGCTACTGAAGAAGAGAATATTCTGTTTGTTGCACTGGACATTTTAAGGGTAGGAATGCCGTGGTAACTCACCCAATAATCACATACACAGTCATTGGTAACATTCGATCGGAACTCAGTGAGCCCGTGTCACTTATTATAAGTGAACATCCTGTTTGACCCTTTAGTTTCAGAGCACAAAGAACACAGAACAGGTTGGAATATATAACAATTATTATTTTAATCGGAGGGACAGTGAGCACATATTGAGGCACTGGCATGGATTCTGCGGCTTCGTGCCACGGCACCCGGGGCGGCTGCCACACAATCCATGCCAGTGCCTTGATATGCGCCCGCTGTCTGTCCTCGTGCCACGGGTGCCGTGGTGGTAAGTCCAGACTCTGAACTGCAGCAGAGACAGAAACAGGACAGGGAATTCCAACCTCTTTTTATTCTTTTAATTCTAGACGGGGAGAGGCATTTCCAGTATTTCCAAATGTCTGTCTCTGGCCTGTGGCTCAAGTAGAGATGTGTATTGGCAAGAATCTGGTGATACAATACAAATCACAATACTAGGATCACGATACGATATATCACAATATATCATGATACTGTTAAAAAGGCAGTTTTTGTTTCTTTTTTTTAAAGATTATTTCCTGGAAGGACTGAATTACACCAGAAATATGTACAAATACTAAACACATTTT
Organism: Sphaeramia orbicularis; assembly: GCF_902148855.1. Taxonomy (NCBI): domain Eukaryota; kingdom Metazoa; phylum Chordata; class Actinopteri; order Kurtiformes; family Apogonidae; genus Sphaeramia; species Sphaeramia orbicularis. Next base: position 80,686,097 of record NC_043968.1, read on the forward strand.
TATTTCGGAACAGGATCTAATGCTATATCACAACATTTTTCTAATTCTTCTAGTTTCCAAAGAACTAACATCTGCCACTCTCAGACAGTAAAAAACTGCTTTTTGGATGCTTCAAATAACCATTATTTAATAAAACAATGTTAAATAACAATAAATAAGAAAGAAACAATCAAGAAAACCAAAAAACAAAAATGAACCTATGCCACATCTGCATTTGAATAAATACCTAAAAATATCAATACAGTATTGTGAAATGAAATATCGCGATATATTGCAGAACCGATATTTTCTAACACCCCTAGGCTCAAGTGCTCACTTTCTGCTGCAGACTCTGGTGAATCACCGTCATCATCTTCTGTAAATATAACATGTTAAATTAAACTACAGCGCTTGCATATTTCTCCTGCCAGTGACATATGGTATTACATGCATTGCGTATCAAAAACATGGACAACACATTTTGAGACGCAAGCACGCATCATGGCGGCCAATGCGTCTCAATGCGTTGCAATGCATTCGTGTCTGCATCCGCGCGCCCTTGCGGTGACTATGAAACGACCCTTAGATTTCCATTCGTTTCATCCAACAATGTTTAAACAGTTGAATGGAGATGATTCTATAAAATAACTGCAATAAAACAAAAAAATAGTAAATATTAGACACTTTTCAGATGAGGACATATGGAATGGATTTACAGAGCTGCAACAACGACGAAAAAAATCAAATAAATGGCAAATTTTTGGGGGGGATTAATGCCATAATGCTTTCCATCATGATCTATTTTTTTACATATAGATAAAAATATTTTGTTATTTTAAAAAATATTTTGAATGACAAACTACTGATTTCACCAATTTTTTTGTTGTTCCTTGGATTTTACTCAATGAAATCAGTGAAAAATCTTCAGAATGTACATAGTTCAATGGTGAAAACAGCTGAAGGATGAAGAACACCTATTTTACAGAGGAAACCATTAACCGAGACCATAATATGTAATCAATAATGAATGGGCTGTTGCGATCATACCATTGCAATTAATTATCATAAAACAATCAAAATGCGTTCCAATATCTGTGTTTTCATGTTCTTGTAGGAAAGTGACTGTTTGGTTATATACACCTCATGAAGACGGTCCTTAACTAAACCTATGATATTCTATGTTAAAATACTACTGGTTGAATATTAGAAGTAAATCAACAGCTGGTGGCGTGAATTCTGCTCTTTGTTATCATTTAACTACCTGTTAAAGAAAGCAAGGAAGCAGTGATGAAATATGGAACTGAATGGAATGGAAGTTATTCTATTCATTAGTTCTGGGGGCTGTGACTGAATATTTGTCTCCCTGGTATTTCATGGTTTATTACAGTATTTATTAGAACTGCCTCCTGAAAGTCAATGACTAGAAATATCCATCGGTTGCATGAGGTCTGACGAGTCCAGTATTTGTTTTTTCCTACTGTACCTGAACACAGCATGGTAATTCTATGACAGGCAGTCCCTTGTCTGACAGTTATTAACAAGCAGAGTTACCTTCTTCTGCTGTTCTGACAGTGAAGGTCAATGAGACGAAGTTATGAGTTATTTTATGAACAGACCTTCTCTCTTATGCCGCATTCCCACTACGTCACAGGTGTCAAACATGCGGCCTGGGGGCCAAATCAGGCCCGCCAAAGGGTCCAATCTGGCCCGTAGGATGAATTTGTGAAATACAAAAATTACACTGAAGATATTAATCAATAGAGTAATTTCAGGTTCCATTCATACACATATAAACCAATTAGATCTCAATTGGGTCAGACCAGAAAAATACTATCATAATAACCTAGAAATAACTAGAAGCACTCGGAGAGCGCAGACCTCTGCCAAGGCTGATCAGTGGCCCCCCCCGTGGGCCCCCCCACCCCCGATCACCACCAAAATTTAATCATTTCTTCCTTATCCCATTTCCAACAAACCCTGAAAATTTCATCCAAATCTGTCCATAACTTTTTGAGTTATGTTGCACACTAACGGACAAACAAACAAACAAACAGACAAACCCTGGCAAAAACATAACCTCCTTGGCGGAGGTCATGACAACTGCAGATTTTTTAATCTTTGTTTTAGTGTAAAAAAAAAAATAAGGAAAATTACATGAAAATGTTTACATTAACAAACTATCCTTTTACAAAAAATGCAAATAACCTGAAGAAATATGAACAAGGTGAAATGTCTTCAGAAAAAAAATGCAATTTCATCAATATTATACCTGTTATTAAATGTTTTGTGTATTTACCTCCGCCAAGGAGGTTATGTTTTTGCCAGGGTTTGTTTGTTTGTCTGTCTGTTTGTTTGTCTGTCCGTTAGTGTGCAACATAACTCAAAAAGTTATGGACAGATTTGGATGAAATTTTCAGGGTTTGTTGGAAATGGGATAAGGTAGAAATGACTAAATTTCGGTGGTGATCGGGGGTGGGGGTGGGGGGCCCACGGGGGGGGGGCACTGATCGTTAGTGTGCAACATAACTCAAAAAGTTATGGACAGATTTGGATGAAATTTTCAGGGTTTGTTGGAAATGGGATAAGGAAGAAATGATTAAATTTTGGTGGTGATCGGGGGTGGGGGGGCCCACGGGGGGGCCCACTGATCAGCCTTGGTGGAGGTCTGCGCTCTCTGAGTGCTTCTAGTTGTAATTGTAATGTAAGTTGTAATGCACATGTGTAAATGATAAACTGAGGCAGAATATGGTTAAAATTGCACTTGTTTTCCTTATCACAGTTCAAGTTGTTCACGTTATTCAGATTTTTATGGAAACGATGTAGATATAAACCTGACCATTATGTCATTTTACTTTTTTCACTGGTATTATTTTACTGGTCCAGCCCACTTGAGATCATATTGGGGTGAATGTGGCCCCTGAACTAAAATGAGTTTGACACCCCTGCACTACGTGGTACCGGCTCGACTCGACTCAGCCTTTTTGCGGTTCCATTTATGAAAAAGGACCTAGAATCTGGTATCCGGTACTAGTTTTTTGGTATCACCTTCGCCGAGGTTACAAGACTGGGGAACAGGTACTAAAACGTGACGTGTAAACACTGCAGACCACTGATTGGTCAGAGAGTCGTCTCTGTGACCCCAAGTTTTACAAAAAACGGATGTGGAAGTTTACAGTAAATATAGCGGTAGGTTAATCCACATGATGAGAGCCCAAAACTACACCATGGTCAGTCGAGGCGATTCAGTCTTTGGTGGCCGACGTAAAAATTTAGACAAGACAACACGCAACAAGCGAGTTTATCAGCAACTCTCTGAGCAGACGACACGGAAATAACGCACCGCATCACTATGACGTCCAGGTACTGTAAAGTCAGTAGTATCCTGTAATGGAAACAGTCTCCAGGAATAGGACCTGGTACCCGAGTCAAGTCGAGCTGAGTCAAGCCAGTTCCATGTAGTGGAAATGCGGCAATAAATACACTATATGGACATGTTGAATTCAGGTGTTTCTTTTCTAACAGGGGTCTGGGATACAAAACAATAATGACTAATGGTATAATATAGTTTTACATTGGGATAAATATCATTGCATTGGTTAGTTTGGTTTAAACTGTTTTGGTTTTTTTTTATTCCACTCCAACTTCTTCTGCAGTTGTATTGTGTAGGTCACCTGTTACAGTAAATGAAGAGGTTTTACAATATTGGTAAAGACAGTCAGTCGATGGACATTGTCTCTTACGCCACTATTTTGTAATGGTCTTTTTGCTCGCTGGCAGCAAGACCTTGAGAGGGTAAGAGTCATTCTTTCTAAGACCATTAGGTTCATGACCAAGAAAGAGGGAAGTGAATAATGTGCTGATTTTAAAACCCAAAACTTTAGAGCTGATTTTAGATACTTCCTTCCAGTAAGTCTGAATAGAGGGGCAAGACCAGAAAACATGGACGTGATCCACCGTAATTCCTCCACATTCTCTCCAGCAGCATTGTTGAGAGCTAGTTTGTTTGACCTTCTGTTTAGGAGTAATAACAAAAACAGAACAGGTTTTTCCTGAATTGTTATCATTGCTTCCAAAATGCGTCAGAAAGGATTTTTACTCTGTTTCTCACAACGTTGATTTTGTTTGGTTTTTTTTATCCATGACTATGATTTTAAAAGTTCTACCTCTAAATTTCTAAAATATTTTTAGTACTCTGACTTTAAAGAATAATTTTCTACCACAACTGACCATCTACTTTCTTCACATCTCACTGAAGAAGAAAAACCTCCCATTAAACTTTAAGGAACTATTTATGTTTATAAACTATATGGACAAAAATATTGGGACACATCATGTCTACAGCTTTAACACTTTCAGTGCCATGGGCCGATTAAATCGGCTTTACGAAAACAACCTGTAAAGTGCCACGGGCCGATCAGATCGGCTTTGGAGAACACGCCATATTTGTGTACAAACAAACCATCCACCCCCATTTCTTTCTCACATTTCGATGACGTTCTTTCTGTGTCCCCCTTTTGAGACCAAGCAGACGAGAATTTGAGGTCACGCGACCGAATAATATTTTTATATCTTTTTAATGTTTCTTATTCTCCGGTGTTTCATCAGAGGGAGCCCTCCATGCCGGGGGGCGGCTGTGGACTCCGGGGGCTGTGGCGCCTTCTCTCACTGGGGTCCGCTCCTTTCTGGTGGGTGGGGGTCCCAGTTGGCCCTCTCCCACTAGTTGGGATGCGGGGCTGTGTTGCTGGTGCCTGGTCGCCGGGGTCGGCGGCTGCATCCTGGTGCGGATGGCTCCCTGAGACAGCGCCTCCTAAATTGATGTTTTACTTTTACTTGTACATTTTTGTTCTGGTCTACCCGTGCTCAGTCAGTCTTCTTAAGTATGTGTGAGCTTGTGGGTTTGCATGTATATGTGTGTGTGTGCGGGTGAGTGGGTGGGTGTGGGTGGGGGGCGGTACTGATTTTTAAACTGATATGTAAAGCACTTTGTGCTACAGTTTTTAATGTATGAAAAGTACTATATAAATAAAGATTATTATTATTATTATTATTATTATCATTATTATTATTATCATTATTATTATAAATTATGCAAATTACGATCAATAATGAATCGGCTGCGTCCGGTGCGTTTTGGATCTAATCAGCAATCGGTCGGATGTTACCGAGCGGTTTCCTGCAGGATTCTTCAAATATTATAAAAACGACGCGAAATACTGAAAAACGGCCAAATTCTGTGGCACTTTTAAGGCTTATTAGCCCCTTAACCGTCTGGCACTTAAAGAGTTAAGGTGTCCTTTTCATGATGACTTGAGATAAAAACATTGATATTTTCTTATTTCCAGTCACAGCATGAAAAACTAGAAGCACTCGGAGAGCGCAGACCTCTGCCAAGGCTGATCAGTGGCCCCCCCTGTGGGCTCCCCCCACGCCAAGGAGGTTATGTTTTTGCCAGGGTTTGTTTGTTTGTTTGTCTGTCTGTTTGTCTGTCCGTTAGTGTGCAACATAACTCAAAAAGTTATGGACAGATTTTGATGAAATTTTCAGGGTTTGTTGGAAATGGGACCCCCACCCCCGATCACCACCAAAATTTAATCATTTCTTCCTTATCCCATTTCCAACAAACCCTGAAAATTTCATCAAAATCTGTCCATAACTTTCTGAGTTATGTTGCACACTAACGGACAGACAAACAGACAGACAGACAGACAAACAAACAAACAAACAAACAAACAAACCCTGGCAAAAACATAACCTCCTTGGCGGAGGTAAATATTTTTGAAATTTAGAGGTAGAACATCTAAAATCATAGTCATGGATAAATGAAAACAAATCAATGTTGAGAGAAATTAAGTTCTCTGAGGCATTTTGAAAGCAAAGATAAAAATTTAAACGAAACTAACCAATGCAATGATATTTATCCCATAATACAAAACTATATTCTGACATTAGTCATTATTGTTTTGTATCCCAGATCCCTGTTAGAAAAGAAACACCTGGATTCAACATGTCCACATACTTTTGTCCATATAGTGTATATCATGTTACATAGATCACGTTGCTGGTTCTTTAACTGATGAGAGATGCTGGTGATATGTGGAGGCGAGCCTAAACGCACAAGCTTTTCACCTGAGAATCAGAATCCCTCCTAGACCTAATGTTACTGGAGCTCTGCAGGTCTTATTGAGGTGACTAAGGCAGGGATAAGCTGGTTTCCTGCGTCATTCATGTGACCTGCACACAGCTTTTATAACAGGTATTCAACTGGCAAGTTCTCTATAAACTGATCCCAATCTAGGAGTTAATCATTTCTCTGAAACTGGCTTTTTTCGTTTCCGCCTGGAATGAGACATTAGCTCCTTTTCCAACACAGGACCATTGACTTTTCTGAAAAATTTCAGACTGGGGGGGGTTGTACGGTATTCCCAACCAAAAACCAATTTGAGAGTGGGGGGTGTACAATATTACCGGGGTCTTTATGTGGGGTACCACCCCCCTTTAAAAACACTCTTAATAGTCCAACGGTTCTTGCATTTCGACATGGTAATATCCGTGACAAGGTAATAGAACAATGAATTGATAATTAGCACGACCTTGAACAAGCCATGCACCATTTTTTGGGCCATGCTTTTTGTAAATTAACCATGCAAATCACGGGTGCATGGCTCGCTGCCAAATACACTGCTTGATTGTTCTATTCTTGTGAGCTCATGAAACATCATCAGTCAAGGCCAAAGTACTGTTCCATTTAAAAGTTCGGCAAAACCAGGATTGGAGGGCATTCCCGGATGTTGTTCTCATCTGATCCATTAAACCAGTGGTCTCCAACCTTTTTTGTACTACGGACCCGTTTCATGCATGAAAATTTTCTGCAGACTGGGTAGAGGTGCGGGGGTTCCAATAACAAAAACCTGTCAGTTCAGAGCATGTGATCTGAAACACTTACACTGTATATCAGGCAGTTCCAATGATTCTACAGTAGAATATCAACTCACCCAACTGCAGAATCAGTCGGAACCCAGGACTTGTTTCCCTGCAACTAGACGGTCCCATGTGGGGCTGATGGGAGACACACCCTCCAATTGTGTTCCGTATATCCAGTCTACTCTGGATTCCGTAGGAAACGGAAGAAGGACTTTCAGGGCTTTTGTGGCGATATCCACATATTCTGCTTGAACTTTAATCCAGAACGCACAGAGGTTTGAAGTTGTTTCAAACATGGATTGATGTGCCGGAGCAGTTTGGAGGCGCTTGTGTGTCACCTGTTGCGATGAATCTGTAACTGAGGCAGGAATCATGATATTTCCTTCTAAATGCAGCTTTCTGTTTGCAGGCAGTCTGTGACCCTTCTGCAGCACCATCATTTCCTTGTTTCTTCCCGAAAAAGTTCTCCAGTATTTTGTTTTTGGCTCATTTCTTTAGCTTGTGTTACTACTGATTCATGAAACGGCGCACCAGAGTCAAGAGCGGTTGAGGTGAGGGTGGAAACGGTCGCTTTTCAAAATAAAATCTCCACAAGACTAATGGAAAAAATTGTTTTAATATTAACCACAATTTATTTTTCTTTGTGGCCCGGTACCAAATGATACACGGACCGGTACCGGTCCGGGGACCGGAGGTTGCGGACCCCTGCATTAAACCAAGGATGCACTGGTTGGTGACTCGTATGGACTTGGCTAGGAAATATCCTCAGATGCACTTTATGTTACTGTCAACTTGAGACTTGCAATCTTTGGAAGTCCATTCTCTTTCTCTCTCTTCATTGTTACCATGACCAAACTTGCCAAAACTGACATTGAGAAACACCTATGGACTTTTTCTTGTTAAACAGAGGGTTAAAAAACCCTTTTAGAAAACTATATGTATTGGTGTGAACAGCATATAGGCATGGACAGTGACAAATAACTTACATCAAGCTCACTGGAAACTGTGAGTGTATGTAACCTGCTAACAGTTAAGGACCAAAAAAAACTTGAAAACCAAGTAAATAAATAAGGGAAAAACATTCTTTCCAGATCAGTGAATTCCTTGTAATAGTTGTGACAGGCCAAGCAAATCATAGATCCTTGACCCATGTCTTGCCACGAACAATCCAAGAGAAAAAAAAACCTCCCTGCCAGAGAAACACATTGGAAGTTGCAGCACAGAATTCATGCAACACAAAGCACAAGGAAACAGAAAGCCTACGTGTCATTTTCCACCATTCGTACATGGACATACAGGTGAAAAACAGCACTCTGTTTGGACCGAGTTTTGGATCTTGTGTGTACTGCAGAAACCCAAAGTGCTGTACGACGTGAAACCGAGCCTCTTCTCTTCACTGTCTGAACGCTGAATGAAACACAGCAGACAAAGAGGAATGAGGAAATTACAAACACCTGTATGATGTAATGCAAATCCACAGAGGTCTGCAGCGCTACAGCCTTTGCTTCCATACTTCAAAAACGGTTTCCTTCATTTGTTCTCAATGAACCCGGCCAATGCGGTATATTTTGACGTCTGAAAGGTGGACTGTTGATGGAAATAGTGGCTGGGCAGTACCATTTAAGAAGAAAAACCTGCAGACTGCCGCCTTTTAAACAGGAAATTCCACATTTTTCATAAGCATCTTAACAACTTGATCAACCATTTATTTTTACATTTACTCAATTAAAGCTGCAGGTCTTGATGGTTTTTTGGGCATCACTGACCAAAAATTCGATCACTTCCTCTCAGCATGTTTTAACTGAAGAGGTCTGAGAGAAAATAAGAGGTCTGCCTACTTTTCTGGACTCTGTTTTTGGTCTGTCGAAAATCAACCCCGTCGGCATGAGGTAGTGGGCGCTCATTGGTATATTTAGACAAGGAGTGGACTAAATATGCAATTGATAGATTTAATAGCAGATTGCTGTTCAGATTCTGTCAAATATTGTTCTTGGAAGGTGTACATTTTGAGATTTTCTGCAGTCTTAATGGACAAATTCCACAAAACTTTAGACAACTTAAAAAAAATATATATTTCTTGATCAATTTACAAACCAAAACCCAAAAATGTTCTTGCAAAGAATAGCATAAAATCCACATTTTTGGTTTTAAAATCATGATTAAAAAGTAAAAACTTACCAATCACAAGTCTCAAAACCCAAAGCAAATGGCAATTTCATGACTTGTAGAGTTGCTACAACTAATTCGCATTGACAACAACGCAATAATGACAAAAGTGTGTTGTGCGTCAGTAAAGGTACTTGTATTGATGAATTGGTTTTGGTACCAATTCTTTACCAACTTCTCATTTTAACAAACAGAAAATTGTACAACACATACAGGACGATTCAGGACATTTTCAGAGGCCTTAAGTGCTTTCTATGTCCCAGGGTTCTTCCCTAAGTTCGATGAGGATTTAAAGACTTAAATATCTAAAATTTCATATTATTTTCAAGAATCAGGTGATAGATCAAATTTGGAAAACGCTGGAGCAGTTTAAAAAAAAAAAAGGACACAAAAAGCTTGCTAAAGAAATCTATATCTGGAAAAGTCAGGTGATTTTCCATTAATTTGGTTTAGGTGGTGTTGTGCCCAAGCCTTACAATGAAACTAGCACATTGACCCCTGGTTCCCCATGGGTTCTGGATCCTAAACTTCATCACTGTCAATATCAAGGGTGGGATGCTAAAAGAGGGGGTGTTTTTAAAATACACATCCCGACTCTGAGGGGCAGGTTCCCAGGGACCCCATCCTGATCCTGCAGGGCAACGTGCCAGTCCCCCAGCACAAATATTTGTTGTGTATTAGGGGTGTAACAATACAGAAAATCTTTGGTTTAATACATTTTCAGTAAAGTGAAAGACACCAATTTCATTAAAAAAATTTTTAAAATATAACCGATCTTTGCGAAACGATGCCGGCACATCGCTCTTGTTTTGTCACCTTGTCTCTCTCCATTGGCATAACTGACAGGGAATCTGAAATGCTCCCAAATCCAGACCTTAGAGCAGACGGAGGATCTTCCAACTCTGGCTTTCTACTTGTGATGCTGCTCTGAGCTGCCATACTGGTTCACCTTCAGCATGTGTATGGTACGTGGACCGCTTAAACGTCCATCTAGGATATGAAATATTGCACATGGGTTTCGCTTTCGGCCACCCTGTTCATCCTGTGCGCGTTCTGCTTCAAGGTTTGTGTGGAAACTTAAGGCGTGTGTTTGCATTCTTCACATAGGCTACATGTATTCGTTCGGTACACCTCCGTATTGTACTGAAGGCCCCGAAGTGAAACGGTTCGGTACAAACAAGTGCACTGTTACACCCCTATTGTGTATTCTCGCATACTGCATCGCATTTGTCCCGCAGTCACCACCAAAGCATTCACATGATTCTGGCCATAGCAATGTGATTGTAAGGCTATTGTATTCCAAAATTACTAATATCTCCCAAATATTGGTCCTATCCACTTGCCGTTTTGCTAGTCTCTTCCTTGACTGAAAATACTAAGTATGACAAACTGCAGCAGTCAGCTATTTCCGAATTTTGTGTGATTCCCAAGACACATACACACACAGAGTCCACTTCCCTTTCATAATATAAGATGTTTTGATAGATTTTCAGTTGAAATCCGCTTCCTAACATGAAAATACCAACTGTTCCCCATATCATTTCACTTGTCCATTAACAAAATGTCCTGAAGGAAAAGCTGGGTACACGCTGCTGCACTAATGTTTTATTCCTTATGAAATTTGGTTTGACATGACAGGACATTTTTCGATGCTATGACATCCAGTTACTGCCATAAAAGTTTCAAAGTTTGGTATTTGTTCTGAACATGAGGTGCCTCAATAGACAGGTGGTTAGAGCCTGTATCACATGTCACATTTCACTGGTTCAGTTCCTGACTTGGTGGGCCATTTGCACCTGTCCTTCACCACATTTCCTGTCTCTCTGCCACTGTCAAATAAAGATACACAATAAACCAAAAATAATATTCTACTGAGTAAAGTCAAATGTGACTATTTGCTGTGTCAAGCCACTGCCACCCACTCAGTGCCAACAAGACAAGTAAATGAACATGTACTCAGTGGGAAAAATAACAGCAAACCTCCATGGAAGGACAGATGTGCCTTTAATTGTTGATTTTAGATTACCTTTGAGATAAAACACTGAGATGACTCATTTATGAAAATGACCAAAACTAGCCTTAGCTTCTTTTAACCTGTATGCATTTTATTTTCCTCTAAGAGTGGATAAAGAAGGAGGTTAAATTTTAAACTGCAAGGGGTAAGGACTAATGTAAAGCAAATGTGTATTTCTGTTGTGGGTATTAGAATGTGGAATTCTTGGGCAATGGAAGAGAAGAGCTGTACAAATATTTTTCAGTTTAAAAGGTTGTATAAGGAAAGAATAGAGAAGCTTTGTAAAAGCATGGAATGAAATAATTTAACTTATGAATGTTGGATTTGTTTTATTTGCATTGACTATTATGTAAACTGTTTATGTAATAGCTGTATCAGCTACCTATCTGATGTAAGCAGATGTTTCAAGAAAGGGGCAGGTATTATACGTTTTCTTCATCCTGCTCCTTTCTAATCATTTAGATTGGAATAAATGAATAAATGAAAAATGAATAAATATATGATGACAACATTTTTAACTTGTATCAACATTTATCAAACTGTGAAGAATTTTTCTGCTGCTGACAAAGCAGAACATTTTGCCGAAGATGCCAAAGCAAGTGATTTTAGTTGAAACGTCACTAAAGTATGATTTTATAATGATTTTCTGCACAAGACAACAAGAACTGTGCCACTTTGCCTCTTCATACCCACATTCGTAGCAGCAGTCTGGTTTAACCATATGCAAAGCTGCACAATAATCGAGTTGCATTGTGGATTCATGTAATAACACAGCTACAAATGCAATTTAAGTGTGCGAATGGTGATGTCTTGGATTCAGAGACAATGAAGGGTACTTATCATTTCAAATGAACAGTGTTTACTATTTTCTGTGATTATTAGTTAAAATTTGACGGAAAAAAAATACACATTTCAATATGATGACTGATGTGTTCATTCACGTACTCATGTCAGCAAGAATCACCAACATGTGCAGCTTTAATAACATGTAAATCACTTATTTCTAATGTAATACTTTTCTTACTAATATCCAGTACTGCAAAAGACATTAACCCTATCACGTATGAATTATGAGAAACTTAATTGAGTTGTTTTGTTTTTTTTTCTGAGTGTTTTTATTCCTCTTTAGGCATGAAAAAAAAAAATGATGCGATTGAAATTGTTTTTTATGAACCTATTTTTCATGGAGTTGCAAAAATGTCTTCTCAGCTGGACACCATGTATTTAATTTTTGAAGCAAAGAAACAGGTATTTACTGATACACTGTGTGAAAACTATGAAATAATTTTTTGAATGTTGTTAATCTGATGTTTTGTCACATTGTAACATACTCACTTCATGGAAATTACATGCAAAAAAAAGAAAAATTAAAGTTAATGACAGTCTAACAACAATAACAACTGCCCGATTTCCACTCAAAAATGTTAGTGCATATCAGGTTTATCAAGAACAGCAAAGTTACAGTAATGGTATGAATTGCAGTGTGTGAGATGATGCATAAATGTCCACTGTGTTGGCTGATATGGAACTAAAACAATAAAATCCTTGAAAATACGATAAGAGTACAGCTGTAGAACAGCTGTCCACTGTAGTGACCACTACTAGAAAATATCGGTTCTGCAATATATAGCGATATTTCATTTCACGATACTGCATTGATATTAAAAAGTACTGTATTGATATTTTTAGGTATTTATTGAAATGCAGATATGGCGGAGTTTCATTTTTGTATTTTGGTTTTCTTGATTGTTTTTATCTTATTTAATATAATTTAACACTGTTTTATTAAATGGTTACTTGATGCATCCTAAAAGCACTTTTTACTGTCTGAGATGCAGATGGTAGTTCCTTTGTTGGGATTGAACTAAAATACTGTTCTGATGTTAGTTCTGAACTAACAGAATATGAACATTTGAACAGGATGTTAAACTGTAATGTCTGTAAAACATAATTTAAGTTTGAACACAGGAACATTTTGTGATATAACATTAGATCCTGTTGGAATCAAATAAAAATATGTTTAGTATTTGTGCAGATTTCTGGTGTAATTCAATTCTTCCAGGAAAAAATCTTTAAAAACAACGACAAAACAATTTTAAAAATTGCATATCTTGATATATCGTGATATATCGTATCGTGATTCCAGTATTGTGATTTGCATCGTATCGCCAGATTCTTGCCAATATACAGCCCTAGTGACCACTATGCACGAAAGGTTTAAGGTTAATTTTCACTGACTACTAAAATGTGTATGGACAGCAACGGATGCACACCACATGTGTGACACGTGTCAAACTAAAAACCAAAACACAAAGCAGAAAACAGAGCGTAGACAGAAGAGGCTGCAAATCTCAACACCTCCTTTCATTTACACCTGAGACTGAACAGACCACCACAACGCTGCAGGAGCGACCTCTGCTGCACGAACCCTGATCTCTCCAAAAAAAAGAGAGAGAAAGAAGAGAGAGAGAGAGAGAGAGAAACAAAGGCAGAATTTCTGGTAGATGTGCTCCATTCAGGACTACTGTTAAAGCACAGATCAGTTCTAATGAGTCCACCATGACTAGAAGGTAAAAAAATAAAGATAAATCAGTGTTGCAACCTGTTACAGACCGCCTGGTTCTTGGTTTCCACCTTCTGATGTGGTCTGAGCGTAAATGTGGACAATAAGTGCAGACAGTTGGAGTAAACCACAGGGATGCACCTGAAATGATGGCAGATGAAGGTGAAATGTGGGAGATCATCATGCACAGAGCAGCGGAGCCGGTGTAAGAGCTGGCGCCATATGTTTACAGTGGGAGGGAGAGAGAGGGCAGCCTGTGCATCAATTACCATGAAGCTAACAGCCTGCACAGAGCTGCAGACCTAACATCAGCAGCCTGGCACTTAGCCCAATGAACACACCTCAAATTAACACCAAAACCAACTGATTTGATAACATGCTAACCCCAGATTTTAGCTCGTTTGTACGATTTCAGACACTCCGCTAACTAGCACGGCTGCTAGCGGATGGCTAAACGGCAGTGAGAGAATTAGCCTCCAATGAGCCGGTCCCAGATGAAACGGCTAAAAGGCCGAATAACACCGGGTGGAAACAGATGCTAATGTCTCTGCAGTTTATTTTGAAGCGCTAAAGCTGGACAAGAAGAGGGATAGTGACATGTGCCGGGACCATGTATGATCAGCCCGGGGAGCAGTGCCCACGCCGCGCCAACATAGAGTATTCACGTTCCGGGGTACAGCATCTTCCTGCCCTCCGGTCCAGCACAAAAGCAAGAGACTCCGAGCTGGCAGCGGGATATAAACGACAAAACGGCACCGAGACGCACACTACGCTCCCGTTCGGCACCGGGTTCGTGTTTGCCGCGTAAAAACACCCTCTGTATAGCTCGGAAAGCACCGTTAAAGTATAAAAGCTCGGCGGAGAGAAAGCTTACACACTCACCTCGGGTCCTACCGAAGCCATGGTGCCTGGACGTTAGCTCCGCCCACCGCGCATACGTCACACTGATGGACTGTTAGAGTCCAGTTCTGCACCTGAAGGGATGAACATGGACCTGTCCTGTCCTAGGACAGGTCCACAACTACACAGAATTTTCCAATACCTTTCAAAGAATACAACTCAGTGATAAAAGCAATCCCCTCTGGCTTACTTCATTTTACCCTTTCATGCATACTGGTCACTCCAGTGGACAGTTATTCTACAACTGTTCTCTTGTATATTCATGGATTTTGTTATTTTAGTTTCATGTCAGCCAACACAATACACTGCAATTGATAACATTACTGTAACTTGGCTTTTCTTGATAAACCAAATCTAACATGTTTGAGAGTAAATCAATTGCTTGTTATCGTTATTAGACTGTAATTAATAACAAAAGGGTTTTTTTTGTTTTTTTTGGCATATTATCTCCATGAAGTGACTAGTATTGGAGTTCACTACAAACAACAAGTTAAGGTTATTTCTTTTTTTTTTGTCTTTTTTTTTTTTCTTTTTTTTTGTCATTTTTGCCATTTGTAAATAAAACTGTCTGGTCATTAAAAAATGTGTTTCAATTAAATTCACACAAAAAAAGTAAAAAAAAATCCCAACTGAAAAAAAAAACCCAAAAATTTTAAATATCCACAACTTTTTGTTTGTAGTGCATGTTAAAATGTGAGAAAACATCAAATTGGCAGCATTAAATGTTTTTATTTCATAGTTTTCACACAGTATATCAGTAAATACATGTTTTGCTGCTTTAAAAATTAAATGCACATTTTTGCAACTCCATGAAAAATAGCTTCATGAAAAAAAATAATAATCTCATTGCTTTTTAAATACCTAGAGGAATAAAGAAAAAAATATTGATTAATGTTCCCATAATTCATGCATGAAAGGATTAATGAAAAGTCACTTATCCTTCTGTCAAGAAATTAGGCCAGTGTGTTGCTGTGAATGGTATCAATATACAGGATAAGAAATGGAACAATAAACATACAACAACAATTTTTCAAGATAAAACAGGTTTTCACCACAAGGAAAATTTTATTGGTGCTCTTATTTGGAGGACATAGACTGGGAAAAAGCCTGGCTTTTACCTCACAAATACTGTATCCATAACAAAGTCAAAGAAATTCATTTCAAAATTATTCACAAGATATATCCTGTTAACTCTTTCATTTTTTAAAATTCAAGGATGTGGATAACTCCTGTGTTTTTTGTGGACATGCTGATGAAACTTTAAACCATTAGTTTTTTGCATGTAATGTCACAAAACAATTTTGGTCTGACTTGTGTTCTTGTATCTTCACCCAAGTTAACATGTCATACTGTTTTTCCCTGAAAGATATTATATGTTATTATGAAAATAAGAACAAAATCTGCAATATTTAGTTAATATTTTTATTTTATTTTATTTCATTCATAAACAAAAATTTTAAGCCTCTAAACCAACCTTTCCTCATTTTTAAATTGAATTAAACTCACTTTATAACTCATTAGCCCGTGTTAACAGTAAAAAAAAAAAAAAAAAAAAAAAAAATGGAACATTTCTGGATAACTATGACAAGTTATTTAATAAATCTTCTGACATTTGATGACATTTTAGATGAGAGATTATTTATGTGTCTATTTTTTTTTTTGTTTTTTTGTTTTTTGTATATGAATTGTTGAAAGTGTATTCTGTGCATATACTGATTCTGTATTTGTATTTTATTTTTATGTCTGTATTCTTATGTGTTGTGTGCATTGTGTTATATGTTAAATGTTTGACAGTATTGTAAATTGATATTTAAATAAAGTTTAAAAAAAAAAATTCTACACCTGAAGAAGACTCTCCATTCGCTGTTATGTCACAATAGAATAGTCATCAATAAAATAATGCAATTTAAAAATAAAAATCCAGACGTGAACATTAAAAGTCAGAATGTGCGAATAAGAAAAAGCTGCCACAGGATGAGAAAATCCAAATAAAAAAGAAATTAGTGACTTTAAAATGTACTTTGACTTGTATTTCATTGTTGACAGAATGAATTTACCATTTTTCATGCTTCGCTTCATTTGTGGAGCATCTTTAAACACAAAATATAACACTGAAAACTCCATACTGTTGCACCCCTTAAAACTAAGACAGGAAGAAATTTCACCTGAAATAATTGATCACTTCTTCTTACTCATAGTATTATTATCTGTTATCTGTGTCTCACTTTAGTAAATCTACCTGTAGGGAGTTCAATATTAACAGCTGGAATTACAATCACAGATTAGAATCATTCTGAGGTAGAATCACAGATCAGATTTATCTTTGGTCTTGATTTGGACCAATAGGAGCGAGCTGTAGAAGGTGTGGATCTGTGGCAATATTCCTCTGATTTCATCTGCAGACACTTTAACCCTTTAATGCATGAAGTATGAGAACCTTAGTTAAGAGTTTTTTCCTGAGTCTTTTTTTTTCCTCTTTAGGCACGAAAAAAAAAAAAACTATGTGACTGAAATGTTTTTTAAATTACCTATTTTTTTTTTTTTTAAGTCTGTAGTCTCTCTTTTTGTTGTTGTTTTTGTTGTTTTTTTTAAGTCTGTAGTCTTGCTCTCTCTCTCTTTTTTTTCTAAATGGACCTATTTTTTTTATGGAGTTACAAAACTCTCCACTCAGCTGGACACCATGCATTTAATTTTTGAAGCAAAGAAACATTTAAAGCACAAATATCAGAAAGTGATAAACTGTGCGAAAAGTATGAAATAAAAACATTTTTAATGCAGCTAATCTGATGTTTTCTCACATTTTAACGTACTCTAGTACTAGTTATTACTCACTTCAAGGCGATAATATGAAAAAAAAAAACTTTTTGTCTGAGAAAACTGTTAATTACAGTCTAATAACAACTAGTAATTGATAAACACTTAAGCATGTTACTGCAGATCAGGGGTTTTTTTGTTTTTTGTTTTGTTTTTTTTTTGTTTAGTTTATTTCAAATATGCAACAAGACAAAGTAATCCTACTTAGTCTTTAGAAATAAAACAAGTAGAAAGAAGTCATGGAAGAAAACAAAAAACCAAAACAAAACTTCATACATATACATGACTTCATTTGCACATTCGAAAAGTAGAATTTATTTAATCCCACCCCTTCTCCACACAGGTTTATCAAGAACAGGACAGTTACAGTAATAGTATGAATGTCAGTGTATTATGGGATGGTGCATAAGTGTCCACTGTGTTGGCTGATATGGAACTAAAACCACAAAACCCATGAATATTCAAGAGAACAGCTGTAGAATATCAGTCCACTGTAGTGAGCGCTGTGCATGAAAGGGTTAATTCTATACACCACCTGTTCTAAAGCTGAAAAAGAGCAGAGAAAGTCCGTTCTGAGCTCCTGGAAAAACATGAAGACAACCTGTTTCCTCTGTGGACAGAAAAACTCTGAGGTAACAAAAACACAGCAGTTATTATTCAGATGATTCTACACAACATCGTAGTGTACATTCTAATGAACTTCTGCCTTTAGATCCTTCAAAATCTAACTGACTGAACCTTATTTAAGTGAAAAGAGCAATTTTAGAATCACTGACAAGTAGTTTTAGTGTGAATAAAACATTTATTTACAGTACTGTTGACAAAAAAGTTAAGAACAAATAGATAATAACTACTGGATTTATGAAGACTCAAAGCCACTACATTGAAAATATGCAAAATACAAATACATTTATATATTAATTAGGCTTATGTAATGTATTACTAAAGCTGCTATTACACATTTTACTGTGTCCTGAGTGTGTTTACATACAGTTATTATACACTATAAGAGACAATTCCCCTATATCTGCACTTTTGTCATTTTATTTTGTATTTTGTGATTTTTTTTTCTTCATTATATATTTCACCAAAGTTTACATTTGTGTAAATAATGTCTTTATAACACAAAATGACACTTTATCCTATATTATAAAATGGAAGTGGACTCTGTCTGTGTAGATTTATAGATAACTTTATTTATCCCACAGTGGATCAGAAGTTCATAAACAGTTTACATCAGTAGATGCTTTTGGTCTTCAGCTGTTTAGGTCTTTGACGGTAAACCTGACTTTAACCCATAAAGACCCAAACATCCACCGACGACCAAAACCATCTACTGATCTAAACTGTTTAATACCTGTCGATCCACTAATCCTATCAATACATGTCAATAATTGGTGTAAAATACAGTTCTTCATCTTTTCATGGTCATCAGATATGACCCATTTGTATGTTCAGAGGCTCTGTAGTTACCATGGAAACACCGTACTCTTCTACAACATTGATTCACCAGTAAAACCCATGGAGTTGGATCAGTGACAGTGGATGGACACACTGGGTTTATGTTAAAAAAATAAGAAAAAAAAAAGGACTAAAATGAAAATAAGCAACAAAAATATACAAAAACAGCCAAAGTGATCAATAAAACAAACAAAAATGAATAATAAAGCAACAAAATAATACATAAGATGAACAAAATAAGCCACAAACTGAACAAAATTGAAGAAAAATAATTATAAAGTAGGTAAGAAAATGAACCAAAACAAATAAAAATAACAAGTTAAATGAATAATTATAAACAAAATGAATAAAAAATGAACAAATAGTAAGTGCCATGAACAAAATATGGTTGTATACACTTGTTTTATGTTCAGTTAATGATATATTTTGTTAAATAAAACAAAAAAAGTCACTTTTTCTTTAATTTTTCTGTTTTAATATAATTACCTTTGAATTTACTCTGGGTTTTCATGAGCATCTAAAGTGAATATAGGAAAATACATGATTTATAGAGAAAAATGCAAAATACAGGATAAAAGGATAAAACTACGATAAATGGTAATAAATCACTTAAGAAAGATTAAATATAGAGGAAAATTCATTTACGAAGTTACCATGGAAACACCGTCATCTTCTACAACGTTGATTCACCAGTAAAACCCATGGAGTTAGATCAGTGACAGTGGATGGACACACTGGGTTTATAAAAAAAAAAAAAAAAAAAGGCAAAAAAATGGGCTAAAATGAAAATGAGCAAAAAAAAAAAAAACAAAAACAAAAACAGCCAAAGTGATCAATAAAACAAACAAAATTGAATAATAAATCAACAAAATAATAAGTAACATGAGCAAAATAAGCCACAAACTGAACAAAATTTATTATTAATAATAATAATAATAATAATAATAATAATAATAATAATAATGATAAAGTAGGTAAGAAAATGAACCAAAACAAATAAAAATAACAAGTTAAATGAATAATTATGAACAAAATGAATAAAAAAATGAACAAAGTAGTAAGTGATAAGAACAAAATATGGTTGTATACATTTGTTTTATGTTCCGTTAATTATATATTTTGCAAAAAAAAAAAAAAAAAAGTCACATTTTCTTTAATTTTTCTCTGTTTTCATATAATTACCTTTGAATTTACTCTGGGTTTTCATGAATATCTAAAGTGAATATAGGAAAATACATGATTTACAGAGAAAAATGCAAAATACAGGATAAAAGGATAAAACTATAATAAATGGTGATAAATCACTTAAGAAAGATTAAATATAGAGAAAAATTCATTTACGTAGTTACCATGGAAACACCGTCATCTTCTACAACGTCGATTCACCAGTAAAACCCATGGAGTTGGATCAATGACAGCGAATGGACACACTTAGTTTATGTTCAGTTAATGAGAGATTTTGCTGAAAAAGTCAATTTTTCTTCAGTTTTCTGTTTCTGACATGAACACTTTTGCATTTACTCTAAACTTTTATGAACATCTACATGATCCGTGAATTAAATCTAGAAAAATATATAATTTTCACTGAAGAAACGCAAAATAAGGAGGATAATATGACAATAAATGGTGATAAATCATTTAAAAAAAGGGTAAATATGAGAAAAATTCATTTGTGAACTGCCACAAAAGTAGCACTGGGTCCTTATGGGTTAACTGGGTTTCCCTGGCTAAACAAAATAAAACGACAAAATTAACAATAATCATAAGATTCAGCAGAAAATACAAGTAGACATTCAAAAGAAAAATTATAATGATGAGCAATAGTAAGAATGACTGTAAAATCAAAAAATAAACATGATCTCTAGGGTTAATTTGTAAAACTTAAACTGTAATTATCTGTCATTCCACAGGGTGGCGCTAAAATCCAAACCACCACAGGAACAAGCACCTGTTTCACTGGTTAACAGTTCTTTTCACATTTAACTGTAACCGTTTTTAATGTGTAGTGGAACTCTTGCGACGATGCTCTGTTAGCTCCAAAGGAAAACAAGTTGACAGTGGAACTGCTCTGAGATCAGTGTGAACATTGCTGGATGGTGTTCTCCTCTCCATTCTGCAGTAATAGTGTCCAGACCCTGCTCTGTTTTTTTTTTGTTTTTTTAAATCTTTTTATGAGCAATGTAACAGTACATACACAGGAGCAGAATTACAGTGCATTCATTATGCATTGCCTTTTATATCATTTTTCCCCATGCCCAATCCAACCCCAAGACCCTCCCAGAAGGGGCAACAGCAGAAACAAGAACATCATAACAGTAGAACAGTCTCTGAGCAGCAGAAAATCAAATAAGTACAAGCAGTATCAAATCTGTGGTGTACAAGAATATTAACTGAGCTAATGGAAATAGAAGGAAATAAAAATAAATGAATTAAAAAAAAAAAAAAAGTCCTAGCTTGCAGATACCTATATTTACTTTTAAAAATTAGACATTACCTAGATGTATCAAATGTGACAATAATTGGTAGACAGAACAAATTACGACAAAAAACAACAATACCTAAACAATAATAAAATAGAGTAGGGTGGAGGTGTGACAGATCAATCTGAAGGCAGCGTTTGTAAAGACTGAAAGTAATCTAAAAAAGATTGTCATTTATGAAAGAATTTAGTTGAGGAGCTTTGTAGTGAGTGTCGAATCTTTTCTAATTTAAGAAAAAACATAACATCTCTAAGCCAAAATGAAATAGACGTGGGTTTAGGAGACTTCCACAAAAATAAGATACGTCGTCTTGCAAGGAGGGATGTAAAAGCTATTATATCAGACTGTATTTGGTTAAAACAGGAGTCAACAGGGAGCCCAAATATCGCTATAAAAGGGCACATATTGATATTTTTCCTAAGAATATTCAGACCCTGCTCTGTTTGAACATCTGTGGATCATCAGGATACACGAGATCATCACATACTACAAAACCTGCAATGGAATTAAGATCTAATGACAGAAGAAGATCAAAGAAGTCCAAAAAAATAGTTGATTTCTGTAAATTCAGCTGAATTAGATTATTACAAAGACAAAAGAAACCAAAATAAATCAGACATGCTGATTGGATAATGTGAATGTTCTCTGCTTCTAAAACTCCTCCATTATTTAACCCATAAAGACCCAAACACCTACTGGCAACCAAAACCATCTACTGATCTAAACTGTTTAATGCACAATTTTTTTGAGTTTTGAGTTTGAACTGAATGTGACCCTGAAGTGACCCACATGTGCAAAAGAGGTCCTGACGTTATACGTGACCACACAGACACACACTGTGTTTATAGAAGAAACACTCCTGGGACACAGAATTGTAACGTTTGTCGCATTTCAATGACGTAAAGGTCGTATTAATGTGACCTGGCCGTTCAGACTGAAGTCACATTGCAAATGATCAGATACGTATCAGATTTAGGAGCACATATGAAAGTGGTCTGGGTCAGATTAGTGCAGTTCAAACGGTCTGTAACAGATCAGATACAGGTCACATATGGGTGAAAACATCAGATTTAGGCCACACTTACCTGCAGTCTGAACATAGCATTAGTGATTTATGAGGTATTTCAAGGTGTTTCAGACCATTTTAGGGGAACACCAGTGCCCCCTGGTGGCAAAGTATAAAGCTGTAGTATCCACCATATAAAATGACATTTTGGTCATTTTTTTAATTTGAGCCTATCCAACCCAACCAATAAACTAGTCCAGCCTATGCTGTTTATGACAGTGGACGGTCCTCCTGGTTTGGTTTAGTCCAGGGACGTCCCACTCATGTATGTTCAGGTTCCACATTCAGCCCACTTGGATCTCCAGTGGATCACAACCAGTCACAGAAGAACAGAAGAACCCACCAACAATGACAAACACTCACTTTTTTGCATGGTTTTATACAAAAAAATATAACCTGAAATTATGAAAATATTTGCATTTAAGGCTGAAGGTTCAAGGTTCCTTTATTTGTACCTGTGGGTAGATTTGTTTTGCAGACACAGTGATAGCTTTTGGCATTACAACAAAACACACATTGAACCTGTTCAGCAGGTACTTGATCGAGTGTCAAGACAAAAAGTGCTCAGTGTTCCACCGTTCATCAGTATAGCAGCATGGATAAATAAAAGAATAAAATGAATAAATAAATAAGATCAAGTCAATAAAAACAAGATGCAATAAAACACAATAAAAACTCCAAGAAGATAAAAACAGTCTTTGGTATAAAAACCTGGATAAGAACATAAAAGTTAAAAATTAGAAGTCACAATAATAATGAATAGAGCAAAGAAATAGGATAAATAACTAGAATAAGTAAATAAAGTGCAATGTCACTATTTCTTATTAAGCTCAGTGATGGCAAAAGTGAACAAAGCTGTTTTTATAACGCTGTGTCCTGCACGAACTATCCAAACAAAAGAAATGACAATAACCAAAAAAAAAAAAGACACTCCTTCTAAAAAATCGGTGCAATTTGAACAATATTCTGGTTCAACTTGATCATTTCTATATGTACAGATTAGATCTGCAAAGACCCAAAACATTTAATAACAGGCAGAATATTGGTCCAATTCCACTGGATTTACTTTAGACCACAGGTGTCAAACATGCGGCCCGGGGGCCAAATCCGGCCCACCAAAGGGATGAATATGTGAACTGCAAAAATTACACTGAAGATATTAACAGTCAAGGTTCAAATCACTTTAGCTCATTTCAGTCTACAGTGGATCAGACCAGTAAAAGACTAACATAATAACCTATAAATAATGAAAACTGTAAATTTGTCTCTTTGTTTTAGTATAAAAAACTGTAAAATTACACAAAAATGTTGACATTTACAGACTAGCCTTTTACAAAAAATGTGAATATCTGAAATGTCTGAAGAGAAGTATGTGGACTTTTAATAATATTCTGCCTGTTATTAAATGTTTGGTGTATTTGTAGATCCACTGTGATCTCTAAGTTGTGATTCACATGTATAAATGATAAACTGAGGTGGAATACTGTTAACATTGCACTTATTTTACAAATTAATTTTCAGATTGTTCATATTTGTTCATGTTATGTTCAAGTACAATTCGTAGATGTAAACATTTTCATTACAGAATTTACTTTTTTTACTCATAAGTTCTTATCCTATTGTTTATATTATTTTACTGGTCCGGCCCACTTTATATCATATTAGGCTGAATGTGACCCCTGACCTAAAATGAGTTGGACACCCCTGCTTTAGACATTTCAGGTTGGTCAGATTTGATCAGTTTATTCACATTTTATGAACATTTCAGTCTGGAAAATGTTTATGGAAATGGAACCAATCCAACACTAAAACATGAGCTCCACCTGATCCATGTTCTAACCTGAAGAAAGAAAAAGAAAAAAAAAAAACACCCAGGAGTGATCCCATGACCCCCCTGACAAGCCTTCACGCCCCCCAGTTTGAGAACCACTGGATTAGACTGAACTAATATTAGTCCAAGTTCAAGTACAAGCCTGGACTGGAATCTGCAACACACAACCACAGCTCCCCACAGTCACCACAGTCTGTCAGGTACAAAAATGTAAAAAATGTAAAAAAAAAAAGTAAAACCTGGTGGAACCTGTTCTGTCTCCTCCTCATCCACTTCATGTTAGTTTAATTTCTCCTTCCTCTCCAAACGACAGCAGCTGTGAGTCTGTGCGTCTCTCCATGAAGGTAAGGTTGGACCTGTTTGACTCTCACCTCCTTCACTGTGGGTTCTTTACTTCAGTAGAAACAGTCCAAACTGGAGGAGCTTTAATCCATGTGTTGGAGCCCGTCTGAAGTGACTGTGATCAGACCAGGCCTCAGAGTAGAAGCTGATGTGCAGCTCAGTGCTTGAACTCAGTGTTGTTGATGTTTCTGAGGCTCAGGGTTTTTCTCCTCACTGGTTCATAAAACTCCTCTGGACTATTTCCATTGGACTGGACCGTGTGTTTACCATCAGTAAAAGTCCAGATAAAATCAACAGTCATTCTATTCAAAATGGTGGATGTGAAACTCAGGTGCTTCGTGACGATGGTTTGATTTAATGCTGCGCCACAGAAACGGACACTTAACTCTTTCTCTGCCAGAGCATTTTACAGTGAGTTGCAAACCAGCGCCAGCCTGTTTTGGTCATATTCACTAATCTTTGAAGGCCCACTGAAAATGTAGTGTTAAATGTATGTGAACACTGAATACATCAAAAGAAAGAACAGAACTTAAACTTTTAAACACAAAAAACTATTTTATTCTATCTTTATTTGTTCATGAGGTATAAACATTTGAACAGTGGTCATTTTCAGGAAAAAATAAAATTTTGAGCAAAAAGCTGAGAAAATTGCTTTTTTTTCCCAAAGATATTGATTTTCAAGATAAAATTGATTTTCATTTTACATTTTTTACTCTTTTTTATTTACAAACAGTAACACTGTACTCAATATCACTAAATAAAATAACATTAATAATAAACAGTTCTTAGATATCCCAGTATTCCACAAAATATTAGGGGAAACCACACCAGACTGTACACTGAACATCTCCTAAAGCACCAGGTTCCTTATAAACTTTACATATTTACATACATCAGTTCTGAGTCTTCCACATATTAGTTTAGCCTTTTGTTATAAACACTTCCATATTCCTCATTTTCAAGAAAAAAAAGAAACAAATGCACAAAATACTGTAGATTTGTGGCCTTTGCTTGGCTGCACCACGTCCTCCTGTTGGACCACCTGCTGTGTTCGATCTGTAAATAATTCTATGGACATCTAGTTATTTATCTATGTATGAATATACACTCACAGTCAATGAAAACTTTGAGATTATATTTTTCGACAATTTTATTTTGAAACCCTAAACTGGAATTTTTCATATGAATCATTTGTTTAGGATATTGGCATACAGAAACAAAACTCTAAAGTTCCAAGAATAATTTCAAAACAAAAAAAAACAAAAGAAAATGGCACCTGCCAAACACAAAGTCCCAACAGTAGCGGTCCTGGTCTGCAGTTGTCACTCTCTCTCACCCTGGATGCGGTCTATGTTCAACAGAGCCTGTCGTGTTGTGTTCAACCAGGTTTCTGATTGTGGGTTGGGAACAGCCCATACATAGGCCTGGCTATATCACTGGAGCTCAAACCGGCCTCCATCATACCCAGTGTCTGGAGACGTTCACGTGATAGACGTGGCATGATGCTGTTCACTGGACTAACAGTGGTGGCCTTTTTGGGCCTTTTATATAGGCCTTCAAAACCAATCCTCAAATTGTGCACAGACCCACTGAGTATTGCTCAATGTGTATTTGGTCCACTTTTGCAAACAGACCAACCCATGTGTAATGAACCATGACAACATGACAACTCATCATTATCTGAACTACCTGAGCACCAAGTCATCAATAAATCCACAATGAATAATTCCAACGCCCCTACAAGTAGAAATATGCAGACATTTCTACCTCAAAGTTTCTATTGACTGTCAGTATATGTATTTATTTATTTCATCCAAAAGCCAAATAAAACAGTGTCTTTGTAATAGGCTGAGTACAAGGGCTGAACCCAAAAGCAAGACCAGGAGAAACCAATAAGGTTTAGTGTTTTTATTAAACACTTTAACAGGGTAAATGGAACAACACAGAGAATATATAATTCCTGTGGAGCCTCTGGTTCCGGGGATAAACGTCTGGGCTGTGGGTGATAACGACAGGCGGTCGGCTGGGCCGAGCCGGGAAAACCCCAACGGAATCCCCACTAGGGACAGACAGAGGGTGGTCAATAAACAAGCCAGGTCATACACAGAAAGACAGTCATACAAGCAACGGTACATGGGGGACAGGCTAACTCACAGTAGTAATCCAGGCGGAGGTCGAAGCACAGGTGATCGTTGGAGGCTGAGGTGACAAAAGGAGCAGGCAGAGACAGAGTCGGGTAAACGAACCAGGTCGGGAACAGGTCAAACACGGCAGACAAACGAACAGGATCCAAGAAACGCTGGTAAGTGAACACAAACTAGTTGTAGAGCACAAACTGGCAACTGAACAGGGGAAGACTGAGGGTTTAAATACACAGGAGGGCGGGAAGCCAATGAGACACAGGTGGAGATAATCAGGGAGGAGTCTGATAATCAGGGAAAAGGTGAACACGATCAGGGAGAGGAAGTAAAGACAACAGACAAGACACATGAGGGAAACTTAACAAAATAAAACAGGAAACGACAAAACAAAACAGAAAAGACAGACAAAGTCCAACAGCCGACATGACAGTCTTACCTGTGTCCCCGCTGACATTATAGAGCTGAACCACATCTGTGTTGAATCTGTTCTGTGTCCACAGTCACAATCTGAACTCACACTGTCTAACAGATGAACACTAGGTGTCCTTAGTCTTGTCCCACGTCTGGTTAACTGTCTTCTCCTTGAATGTCCACTAGAAATGTCTCTCATATCTTCCTCCTGTCTGTCATTGTTTCTGCTCCTCAGTGAAAACACGGATTGACGGAAAATCTCATCACTGGCGGGGAAAGACTTAAACACAGGAAGTGGTTCAAAGTGTTTCCTGTTGGTGTTTCTGTAGCTGAACCACTTCTGAGCCTCAGGTGGTTGTGGACCAGCTGAACCCCCATAAGGGTTTGGACTCCCTGTCCCACATCCATCAGAAGTAAGTAAGTAAAGTTTGTTTATATGGAACTTTTCACACAAAGAATTGACAAAGTGCTTTAGAGTCAGATCAGAAGTAGGATCCACAGACACACAGCTCCGTCCACAGGCAGAAAAACTAAAGAACATGGTCTGAAAACCCACAGCTCATTCAAAGCCTGTGGAAACAATAAGGTCTGCAGCTGCTTTGGAAAAGACTCAACACAATTTAAAGTGATTGGCACCGTCATTCCATAGTGTGGGGCACTGTTTAAAGGCTCCGCCCACTCTAGTGTTGAGGTGGGTGTGGTGGATGACCAGCTGACACTGAGTCCATGTTCTAATGCTGCGTTCCAAAGTGCTGGGAGGTGGAATATATGGCACCTGGAGTTAAGTCCATCCACCTCAAAGCATTCCAGACCATCCATGTTGAACACAAACAAATATGGAGATGGCAGATCTAAGCTCCTATTTGTGTTGGTACTGAAGACTGTGGACAGAACAGTGTTCTCATATACGCAAACCAGATGGAAGACCACAAATGACACATGAGCTAATGATACATTGTTTTTTATCATTGTGAACTTACACACATGCGTCGCAGTGAGGTCGACGTACTTCAATCTGGTCCCACTTTGCAACTAGGACCTCCAGCTTCGACAGGCGTTCCAATGCATTTTATCTGGTTGAATGTCGGAATCTTCCACCTCCCAACACTTTGGAATGCACCATTAGAGCACGTGTAGGGTTCTACGATTTTAGCAACTGGGAAATGTCAACGGAACATGACTTCAGACAGAATCATTTCAAATACTCAAACCAGGGCTGAGCATCAAAGCAACGTGACATCACGACTCACATAAACATACAAACCACTTTGAACTGGCATTAATTGGCGTGTTTTCTGTTCACATTATAAGCTTTCCATGTGTATGTTCACTCTGCGTCAAACACCACACACTGAGGGTTAGGGTTATGTGAACTGGAGATCTGGGCGTAAACTGACATGTGATCAAATGGTGTTGATTAACACACAAAATGACAAAACTGCGTACGTATAGCAGCCAAATGACAGAAGAACTGGTGTGACATACAACAGGATTTCATGAGATCAGTGTGGATCAAAGAGCTGGACTACAGTAGGTCTGTAAACAGAAGGAAATGAAACGTGTACGACACCAGATTAAAATATGGACTGAGTCCATTTCAGTGGGACATGTAATAGACGGATCCAGATCTGCTTTGAATGAACCACACAGACTCAACAGTTTGAGCATCATGTGACCAAAACACCACAAACTGTGGGATTTGACAGACACACTGTCCTGGTTTTGTGTTCCTCTGAACAGCTGAGTTATTTACATATTTATTTATGTTATCCATACTCTGGAACATGGGCATCACAGGCCACGCACACTCCTGGTTTCAATCTTACCTTACTGGTCGGTCCTTCAGTGTGTCCTGGCTAGGGCACACATCAGCAGTTCACCGCCTCACCACGGGGGTCCCCCAAGGCTCTGTGTTGGGCCCCCTCCTTTTTGCCATATACACCACCTCACTCGGTCAGATCATCCACTCACACGGCTTCTCATATCATTGCTATGCTGATGATACCCAGCTCTATCTGTCATTCCCACCTGATGACTCCACAGTCTTAGTGCGGATCTCAGATTGTCTCTCTGACATATCTGCATGGATGAAAGCCCATCACCTTCAGCTGAACCTGTCCAAAACTGAACTGCTGGTCTTCCCAGCTAAGCCAACCATACAGCTGGACATCTCCATCACTATTGACTCCATACCTCTGGCTCCTACCAGTGTAGTACGTAACTTGGGAGTCATGATTGATAATCAGTTGACCTTCACGGATCACGTTGCCTCTGTCACCCGATCATGCCGTTTCACTCTGTTCAACCTAAGAAAGATCAGGCCATACCTAACCGAACAGGCCACCCAGCTCCTGGTGCAGACTATGGTTATCTCCCGTCTTGACTACTGCAATGCTCTTCTAACGGGCCTCCCAGCTTGTGTTGTCAAACCACTACAGATGGTCCAGAATGCAGCAGCGCGTCTGGTCTTCAATCAGCCTAAAAGGGCACATGTCACCCCCTTACTCATTGAGTTACACTGGCTACCCATAGCTGCCCGCATCAAATTCAAATCTTTAATCCTAGCCTACAAAATTCTCCGTGGGTCTGCTCCTGTCTACTTAGGTGCACTAATAAAAGCTTATGTCGCCCCACGACCACTCCGCTCGTCTGGGGAACGTAGTGTGGTGGTCCCCAGACCTTGTACAAGACAATCCAGGCTCTTTTCATGGGTCGTTCCACGTTGGTGGAACGCTCTACCAAGTGCTACAAGAACAGAGTCATCCCTGCCTATCTTCAAGAAGCTCCTGAAGACCCAGCTCTTCCGAGAGCACCTCCTGTCCTAGCACTTTCAAACATTCCATTTTAAATATTCTAATAAGGTTTTTCCCAGGACAACCACAGATTCTTTCACGATTATCTCTGGACCTGCTGCGGTGGTCCGGCCTCTTCCCTGCCCTCATCATCACCACTCACTTATCCTCAACCGCCTCCATGTGTCTCCCCCTACTCCCCCCTTCTCCCCCTCTCCCCCAGTCCCTATCTCTATCGCTCTCTCTTTTTCCCCTTCTCTACTCTCTCTCTTTAACCCCAACTGGTCAAGGCAGACGGCCATCCTCCAGGAGTCTGGGTCTGCTCGAGGTTTCTGCTGTTAAAGGGAAGTTTTTCCTCGCCACTGTCACCAGTCACAAGTGTTTGCTCCTGGAGGATTCTGTTGGGTTTCTGTAGAATTGACTTAGAGTCTGGTTTTGACCAACTCTATATATAAAATGTCAAGAGATAACTTTCTTGTGATCTGGCGCTATATAAATAAAATTTGATTGATTGAGTGATTTAATTGGTTTTCCCCTGTAAGTCGCTTTGGAAAAAAGCGTCTGCCAAATGCGTAAACATAAACATATTTCACAGATATGAGGACTCCTGTTGGAGGATCAAACACTCTGACCTTTGACCTCTGACGTCACCCTCAGGCGTCAAATCTAAACCAATCAGCTGTTACGTCCAAATAAACCACATGTTTAGGTTTGAGTCCAGACCCTGAAACCTACAGAACATTAGAGTCATTAAAGGTTCTAGGCAGGTTTCCAGTGGAGAACATGAGCAGTGAACAGTTCAGAATCACAACCTGATGTTTATGTTTTATAGGTGATTGAACGTCTCCTCTGGTCATGTGACCTCTGGTCTGGACCAGTTTAGTCCTTCAGGTTTGAATGGAAATCTGAGAAACCATCATCACATGGTGTTGGTCAGACTGTAAACCAGTAGACTAAACCAGTTCACCTTCAACATTTCCTGTTGGATTTTCTTCCTAGACCATGGGTCAGAAACCTTTACTTCTAAAGAGCCATTTTAGAACAGAAATGGAAAAACAAAATTGTCTTGAGCCAAAACATATCCCTATATGTTTTACCTCAAAGTGGTGACTGTTTAAGAAGCTCTTTAGGACTAGTTTGCATGGAATATGTTGAGAATAAATCAAAGTTTTGGTGCATTTACAGAACTACACAAAAGAAAATGCCATTATTGTTTTGTGCAGCAAAAAATTAGTGGTATGTGAATACTTTCTTTGCAATGGAGAAAACAGATGAATACTGTCAGTGTCATAAAATACAAAGTACTCTACTATTACTACTTCTACTGCTTCTATTTTTAGATTCATTTGGAGTATACTCCACATTTTTACAGCTGCATAACATCAGATTGACTTTATGGTTCTGACAATAAAAGCAAAATGTGAAAAAAAGCCTTAGTGTTTTTCAGTTCCATATGTTTTTGACAAAGCCACATGGAGCCACTAGAAAAGGGCCCAAGAGCCAAATGTGGCCCCAGATCCACAGGTTTCCTACCCCTGTCCTAGACTCTGAGGATCAGCTGTGCTTGTCCTTCCCTTCAGGTCTCATCATCAGCTCCAGGAGGACATCTAGTGGTCTGACAGTAGAACTACAGCAGAACCAACACACATGGATCAGCCATTACACTTCAACTCACACTCACCACAAACACCTTCATGAAGTCACATCTACATTAAACACACACCATATGAGATGTGGGACGCACGTCTTGGTCCAAAACCCTGAGTCTGGTTTATCTCTGAACAGCTGGTCCACATGGGACTCTTCTCCATCATAGAACCACGTCTCAAACTCTGCTGTTTTCAGGGTTTGTCGTGTGACTGATGTGGATTCAGCAGAATGGATCAGTGTGAGGACAGAGAGGAGGGAGCCCCTCCCCCAAAGACCACCGACAGGACCCCCTCAGGACTTGGACCTGGACTGGACAGACCCCCCAAAGCTCAGAGGTGAGACCACCATCTGGATCTGTCCTCCACTGTTCTCCATGTCAGAGCTCAGCACTAAAACCACTGACATCACTGTTCACAGATCTGGACCAGGACTAGGACCAGGACCAGGACCAGGATCAGGACCCAGCTGTGTGTCCATGAAGAGTACTGACTCCAAGGACTTATTTCTTTTCTTCCAACAGGATGGTTCATCAGAGTCAGTGTAGGTGGTCCTCATTCAGACCTTTAGACCCCAGTGCCACACTAAACCACTTGTATGTAAATGTTGATCCGACCACAGACTCTATGGATGAACGGATCCTCCAGGACTCAGGAAACTGGAATTGGGTTCACTCATGTGATGTAGAGTTGTGTGTGTTCCTCTTCAGTTTTCAGTGCCATGTTTCCATACAGTAGTAGGTCTATCCATCAGCTGGGTGCAAATCTGATGGTTGTCTGTGGACACACGGGTCCAAACAGTCTGTCATTAGATTCACCTGGTTGGACTGAAGAACATCTGACCAACAAATACAGGAACTACATTAGTGATTTATACTCAATCATTATTCATCACCTGATTAACGTAGAATGAACTCAATGATTCTGATCTAATGGATCTTTGATCTGTGAGTTTTCTGATCAGATTCAGACTTGATTGATCTTCAGTGTATTGATCATTTTCTTATCGTCTCTGTTTTCCTGATGATCAGGATCCATCAGAGACCACAGTCCTCTGGACCTGATCCTGGACCCAGTTGTGTGTCCTTCAGGAGTGACCGGTCCATGTATTTACCACCAGACGTTTCCACAGAGACGTAAGTTTGATGTAAATGTTGGATGTGTCGACTGTTTATTAAATCTATATGAAATATTGACTTTAGTTTGAAGGTTTAGAACGGGTTCATTTTCAGATTCTTCACATCATTTATTGTCTAAAGGTTTCATGAGTATAAAATAAATAGACGTTAGAACTGCTAACCAAACTGACGTTCCCTCCTGACACAGAGGCGTCTCCATGGTTACTGACCTTTCTGCATTCTGATTGGCTGACAGGTGTCCCTTAGTTTAGTCTTAAAGTGACTGTTCAGTAAATGTTCTTCAGTGTCTGAAATGACATTTCTGTGACTAAACTCAGTTCAGTCCTGCTGCCATGATGTGTCTGATGGGGATCCTGATCAACTGAACTCAACTAAACCTGTTGATCAACTCAAACAGTGAGTGTGAAGCTCTGGAACGACGAGCCGCCGTTAGCATGTTCAGCATGGGGAGAACTGGATTGTATTATTGAAGGACAAAGGAAGATGTTTAAAGACAACTGGTTTAGTCTGGACAGAAGGGGGAAAGGAACAACACATGTTTCAGTTAGGGACAACTATTTATTCAAGTACTTATAAAATGATTCAACTGTTGGTCGGTGTACGTCTATGATGAGGGATTAGTGCCCAGCCGTGGGAGCCGGGTTTCTGCGCCGTCTAGAGCTCCAAACAGAAGCCGAATATGAAGGAAATACTGAATATAGCAGGTGTTTGGACGTGGACCCACAGAAAAGGATTCATATAAAACTGATAAATGCACGGTAGACACAAACGGACCTGTGTGGTGTTCCTGGGGGAATGGTCTGTGGGCCCAAACAGTCCCCGGGGGCTTGACGGACCAGTTCTAGTTCCACCCAGGTGATGCACACACAGGTGAGTTTGAGCAGGGCTTTGAGCTGATGGTTTCTTATAAATCTTCATTTCTATATTTGGCTCTGGTATTTTAGTGTTGGATAGTCCTGTTGTGTATGTATATATATTTATGTAGAGTATAGTTTGGGTTTTGGTCCTGGATCATTCACTGTTTTATAGCTTGTGAGTGTAAATGCTTGTATAGTTGTTCTATCTCCTTCCACTGGAGGCAGCACTGTGTACAAAAGCCTCAGTTGTCTTCAGTTTTTCGTGGGTTGGTTGAGTATGGTGTGGAGTGGGTTTGAGTTGATGATGGATGGCCTGTTTTGGTTCATGTTTGCTGATGATGTATTGAAATTAAAGCTGAAGGGTAAAAACCTTCAAGTGCTTTGGACTGAATTCAGTTTTCCACTGTTTTTGACGCCTTGACCAGCTGGACCAGCTCCAAACTCACTCAGATGTTGATTTCTCAGTGGGATCAGAAGGACCAGGACACCTTTCCCACTACAGGGGGTCATGTGACTCATGTTGTGGTCCAGGTGTGTCCACCTGTTGGTGTCAGTGTGGACAGACATAATATGAGCTCATTGTTGATGTTTGGTCCACAGAGTGGAGCAGCAGAGCTCAGAGGTTCCCACTGGTCTACAGGATCAGACTCAGCTGGACTCCATATTTCAGGTGTGTACATGTCCAACATCTACTGGTCCATCTGTTCTGTCCAATCATGTCCTGCTGCTGGTTTCAGACCAGTGGACATCACTGTGTCCAACATGGACCTGAGCTTTGGTCCATGGCTGGACTTTGTGTCTTTCATCATGTTTTGTGTTCCAGCTGCTGGAGGAGAACATCTGCACTTTTGTCAAGAACGAACTGAAGAAGTTCCAGCAGGTTCTGAGTCCAGATTACCCAGAAACCTTAGAGAGTCTGAGTGATGAGGATGAAGAGCAGAGGAGGAGCTCCGAGGCTTCTCTGCAGATCACACTGAACTTCCTGAGGAGGCTGAAGCAGGAGGAGCTGGCTGAGCGTCTGCACCGCAGTAAGACCATTCTGTCCAGATTGAACAGATGAAAATACTGGATTTACTGTGAGACTGATGGTTTGATCTGGGTCTGCATTCAGGAAGTCGGTCTGGAGCTCAGCAGCGGAAACTGAAACGTAACCTGCAGCAGAAGTTTGAGTGTGTGTTTGAGGGCATCGCTAAAGCAGGAAACCCCAAAACCCTCCTGAACCAGATCTACACAGAGCTCTACATCACAGAGGGAGGGGCTACAGAGGTCAACCAGGACCATGAGGTCAGACAGATTGAAACAGCATCCAGGAACCCACACAGACCACCAACAACCATCACATGTGAAGACATCTTTAAAACACCACCTGACAGAGATCAACCAATCAGAACAGTGCTGACAAAGGGCGTGGCCGGCATCGGGAAAACAGTGTCCACACAGAAGTTCAGTCTGGACTGGGCTGAAGACAAAACCAACCAGGACATCCACTTCATATTTCCATTCACCTTCAGAGAGCTGAATGTGCTGAAACAGAAGAAGTTCAGCTTGGTGGAACTGGTTCATCACTTCTTTACTGAAACCAAAGAAGCAGGAATCTGGATCTTTGAAGACCACCAGGTGGTGTTCATCTTAGACGGTCTGGATGAGTGTCAACCTCCTCTGGACTTCAACAACACTCAGATCCTGACTGATGTGACAGAGTCCAGCTCAGTGGATGTGCTGCTGATGAACCTCATCAGGGGGAACCTGCTTCCCTCTGCTCGCCTCTGGATAACCACACGACCTGCAGCAGCCAATCAGATCCCTGCTCAGTGTGTGGACATGGTGACAGAGGTCAGAGGATTCACTGACCCACAGAAGGAGGAGTACTTCAGGAAGAGGGTCAGAGATAAGAAACAGACCAACACAATCATCTCCCACATCAAGACGTCACGAAGCGTCCACATCATGTGTCACATCCCAGTCTTCTGCTGGATCACTGCTACAGTTCTGGAGGACGTGTTGAAGACCAAAGACACAAGACAACTGCCCAAGACCCTGACTCAGATGTACATCCACTTCCTGGTGGTTCAGGCCAAACTGAAGAACGTCAAGTATGATGGAAGATCTGAGACAGATTCACCCTGGAATCCAGAGACCAGGAAGATGACTGAGTCTCTGGGAAAACTGGCCTTTGAGCAGCTGAAGAAAGGAAACCTGATCTTCTATGAATCTGACCTGACAGAGTGTGGCATCGATATCAGCTCAGCCTCAGTGTACTCAGGAGTGTTCACAGAGGTCTTCAAAGAGGAGAGAGGACTGTACCAGGACAAGAGGTTCTGCTTCATCCATCTGAGTGTCCAGGAGTTTCTGGCTGCTCTTCATGTCCATCAGACCTTCATCAACACTGGAGTCAATCTGCTGTCAGAAGAACAAACATCTGTTTGGTCTAAACTACAGTGGGACACCTCTGACCAGTTCTACCAGACCGCTGTGGACCAGGCCTTACAGAGTCCAAATGGACACTTGGACCTGTTCCTCCGCTTCCTCCTGGGTCTATCACTCCAGACCAATCAGAGTCTCCTACAAAGTCTGGTGAAACCAACAGGAAGCAGCTCAAAGACCAACCAGAAAACCGTTGAGTACATCAAGGAGAAGATCAATGAGAATGTGTCTGCAGAGAGAAGCATCAACCTGTTCCACTGTCTGAATGAACTGGAGGATGGATCTCTGGTGGATCAGATCCAACAGTACCTGAGATCAGGACGTCTGTCCACAGAACAACTGTCTCCTGCTCAGTGGTCAGCTCTGGCCTTCATCTTACTGTCATCAGAAAAAGACCTGGATGTGTTTGACCTGAAGGAATACTCTGGTTCAGAGGAGGTTCTTCTGAGGCTGCTATCAGTGGTCAAAGCCTCCAACAAAGCTCTGTGAGAACAAACAGTTGGATCAAACATCTCAAATATGGATCTATCATTTCAACCAAATCAATAACTTTATACTCATGCCTTTTGTTTTGTCCAGACTCAGTGGCTGTAACCTGTCAGACAGAAGCTGTGAAGCTCTGTCCTCAGTTCTCAGATCCCAGTCCTGTAGTCTGACACATCTGGATCTAAGCAACAATGACCTGAAGGATTCAGGAGTGAAGATCCTGTCAGATGGACTGAAGAGTCCAGGATGCAGACTGGACACTCTCAGGTCAGGGTTCAACACAGAACACAACACATCATTTCAATGTTTGTCTGCAGTTGTTGGATGGATTGAACTTGTCAGTGGTTGTTTGTGTTGAACTCCAGACCAATTCTTCTGATGTTCAACTTTGTTCAGAGTCTGGAACTCATAGACTTTACACATTGAAGTCCTGTTGGTGAAGTCCCATGCATTCACAGACTCTGTTCAATGTCTCCAACTCCACTCATCTCCATCCTCAGTTGATGGATGTGATGTTTTGTGTTGCAGATTGTCAGGATGTCTGATCACAGAGGAAGGATGTTCTTCTCTGGTCTCAGCCCTACAGTCCAATCCGTCCCATCTCAGACTGCTAGACCTGAGCTACAACCATCCAGGAGCCTCAGGACAGGAGCTGTGTGCTCTAGTGGAGGATCCACACTGGAGACTGGACACTGTCAGGTATGGACTGAGCTGATGCATCCACAGATAATGGCAGATAGAACAGGTAGAGCTGACAGGAACCATCTGTCAGAGCTGGGATCCATCCTGTATGAAGGTCCAGCCCATGTTCACAGACAAACACACTCAGTCAGTGATTCAGAAGGAACCATTTAGTGGATGTGAACAGAAAAGCTTCAGTGGATCACAGTGATGGAATGTCCATGTTTCCAGCTGACCTCTCTGACCCTCCTCCTCCTTTCAGGTTGGATCCTGCTGGAGTCCGATGGTTGAAACCAGGTCCAAGGAAGTGTAAGTGTGATTTCATTAGATTGATTAAAACCCACCTGAACCCAAACTGGGACCTGGTTCCACATTCTAAACATCTACAGTGTTCATGAAGACAGTCAGTTTAGTGGAAGGATGAGCTGATAGCTGATTGGTCAGGACTGGTACCACATGGACCCACATACCCTGAGCAGTGAGTCCTCAGGTCCAGTCCCAGACTATTTAGTGCAGATCAGAGCTCTAGTGTCTTTCTGCACATTTACAGTCTGTACTGTCACTGTGGGACAAAGAATGAAATGTACAAACTAGGGATGTCCCGATCCGATCTAAAGATCAGGATCAGCAGCTGATCTGGCATTTTTTAGAAGATTGGATTTAGTCATGAGATTGGGCTGATCCGGGCGTCCGCTCATACTCGAACCCAAAGCAGACGCCTGCTGGACACGTCTGCACAAAGCTCAATTTTTACGACTCCGCGTACGCATACTCTGTGTCACACAATGTAGGATGATGTAAATGTCGGAAATAGGTCCACTTGACTATGAAACCGCAAACATTTGTCCACAGTATAAAATTGGAAAGAGTGAAAATGATCCTAAAGTTATTAAGAGTCAAAGGTGTCATAGTTGTTTTAGTTCAGGTTCCACATTCAGACCAACTGGGATCTACAGTAAAATAATAGTAGAATAACCTATAAATGACTCCAAATTTAAATCCAAATTTCATTGTAAAAAGTATCAGTATCAGATCGGTACCAGGTCGGTATGAGCAAAACTAATCATAAAAAAATCGGATCGGATTGGAAGCAAAAAAATCCAGATGGGGACATCACTAGTACAAACAATAATCCAGGGGCCATTCTCCATCTGTCATGATCTGTGCCTGTGCGACCCTCAGCTCCTCCCTCTCCTCATCTCCTCATTTGCTGACTTAAGTGCTGGCACTGCGTGGCTTCAGCCAGTTACCTCCAGCCTATTTAAGGCTTAGGGTTGCAGCCATGCAGCGCTGGTCCATTCCTCTTCATTCCACTCCATAACCTGGACATTCTGCCATCTTCCTCTACGGACACTGTCCCCGGTTCTGTGTTTTCCGTTGTTAAGTTTTCATTTTTGTTTAATAAACTTGTGTTTTTTTTCCCTTCAGTACTGTGCATTTGAGTCCTCTCATTTCCCCCGTTGTGACACATGGATGGATTTCATTATAAACGTCTGTCTGAAGCACTGCATCAACACAAAAACCATTAAACCCACACAAATAACAACAATTCAACCAAACAAAATCATCAGAACCATAAAACAAACCAATCAAAGTCTGTGGTTGGGTCCAGTCTCTTCTATTTGGATTCATCAACTCAATCCAACATTTGTCCCATCTGTGTTTTTAGTCCATTTCCACATTTCAGTCCTGTGGTGGATCCATGAAACCAGTTGGTTCCAGTGGGCCGTCCTTCACTGGTCCATTTGTGTTGTTGGTTTGTTTCCTGCTGTCAACATGATTGTAAACACACACATTTGATGGGAGCCCTGAAGCTGTTGGGACATGTGAGCCCAGTCCAAACCATGACACAAACATTCAACCTTCATGTTGAACACTGGCTCCATCCTCTAGTTGTCTTCAATGCAGATTCCTGCTCATAAACCTCAGAATGGTTTTGTGTGTCAGCTCCATCCAGCCTCTCTCTGGACTGTTTGGATGATGCTCTGATCAAATCCATGCACACATTTGGACACTTCCACTCACTCTTTCTTTTCAACACTTCCTTTAATGGTTCACATATTGAATTGATCCAAACCTGGGGCTCAAATCCATCATTTGTCCCATTCTTTGTGTTTGTGTCAAGAACTGAAAATCTGTTCAATACCATTTGATTTTCTGTTTGACAAAGAAGGAAAATCCAGTCCTTTAGAAATGTTGAATCTGCTGTTTCTGATCAGGAAAATCAAACAGGAAAATTCAATCTATTCTTTTTTTATTGAACGTCTGTTGGTGAAAATGTGCTCAGAAACAACAGATCCATCTATAAAACACTGGATTTATCTGTTATTGATCAGTATTGATCAGAGTCAGACTCACACATGATCCATCCATCAATAACAGTTGGATTGAACCCAGTCATGTGATCAGACTGTCAGTCAATCAGCTGATCACTGATCAATAACTGCAGCTGTTTTGTGTTTTCTTCTGTCCATCAGATTTCTGTGAACTCACCCTGGATCCAAACACAGCGAACAGAAAACTGAAACTGTCTGAAAACAACAAGAAGGTGAAACGAGTGGAGGAGATTCAGTCATATCCTGATCATCAGGACAGATTTGAGGTCTGGCCTCAGCTGATGTGTTCAACTGGTCTGACTGGTCACTGTTACTGGGAGGTCCAGTGGAGTGGACACGTTCATATATCAGTGACTTACAGAGGAATCAGAAGGAAAGGAGGCAGTGAAGACTGTGTGTTTGGATGGAATGATCAGTCCTGGAGTCTGGTCTGTTATAAAGGTGGATACAGTGTCTGGCATGAAGACAAATGCACAGACCTCCCTCAGTCCTCCTCCTCCTCCTCCTCCTCCTCCTCCTCTGGTACAGTCTCAGTGTATGTGGACTGTCCTGCTGGATCTGTGTCCTTCTACAGAGTCTCCTCTGACAAACTGATCCACCTCCACACCTTCAAAACCACATTCACTGAACCACTGTTTGCTGGATTTGGACTCTGTGGTTCTGGATCCTCAGTGTGTTTGTGTGATGTGTAGTTCTGTTGTGTAGTTGTGTTCATGCACATGTGCTTGTGTAGATGTGAACACAAACATCTGGACTTTCTACTGCTCAGCCTTTAGTTTGAATGTGTGGCAGGTGTTGGTCCATAAATGTGAATGTGAGCCTTACTGCCACCACCTGGTCTGGAGTGGGAACTACAACTGTACGTCCAAACTGACCAAACAACTCATTTATGTCATTATTCAATTATTTGAATCTAATTAAAGCCTCAACTTCACCATTTATAAATATGTGTGTGACAGCATCTGATCCATAAACTATGAACATAAATATATGACCCATTAAATGAACATGTGTAAAGGCTGATCAGTGTTTACATGCAGGATTTTTACCACACTGTGGAACTGTTCAACTATACAAACTTAAAGTCATTCCAACAGATGTAGACCAGTAAATATGAAGGAAGTGTAGAGGAAAAATGATTTTTTGCTGATTTATTCTGTCTAAGCATTTTGTCTAAACTTTGTACTTGTCATTCTGATGATTTTAGACTCTGTACATGCTATGCTGAAGATACTGAGCAAATCAATAAAATCTAATCAAAACCAGATACTGTAGGGACATGTGATGGAACTGAGGTAAACATGCATATGTGACCTGCACAGTATAAAGGCTCTTTGACTTCTATGTGTCTGTGTCCAGTCTTAGCAGACTGCACCCTGTTTGCAAACAGCGAGATTTTGGCTCTGAATCTGTGTGTTGATCATTGTTGATTATTGTTGGTTGTTCGCTTCAATTTGAAACATCATTTTGTAATAAATTTGATAAATCTACAGGGTTATTGTGCTTCTTCCATTCTCACTGTAAAATCTAGGCGTCGACAGGAAGCACTAATTAAATACACATATGAATCAAAGAATAGCAGAGTTTCAGTCTGTCCATCCAACTGCAGCAGATCAAACACAATGATGAGGTCAACATGGACCCTTTCCAACACGTCTGTCCAATATGTCTATGAAACGGAGGTTCTTTTCCAAACTCCTGAATGCTGTTGGTCTGGTTGGTGTTGGTGTTCAAATGCAGGTTTGATGGTTTTCTGTTGGATTAATATTCAACATGTTTTTGAGTAAATGGCCTGAATTTACACAAATGGGTCTCACGTTTTTATTTATTTATTGTTTATGTATCAGGGATGATGAATACGGCATTGAAACCAAAGGGAAAATGTGATGCATATAAGACGTCTAGCTTCAGCTAATTTGCAGTCTTTGTCCCTGGTCAGGCTTTTGAATACTGTCAAATAATATACTTAATACAATACAATAAAAATACAATGTGTGGGGGGCGCTATGGAGCCACAGACCAGGAAGGCAGCATAACGTGGATGCTCTGTGTAACCTGAATTAAAAACCCGTAATAACCCTATAATAGACAGATAACTGAACGGGAAAAATGTCCGAGGCGACCACAATTAAGGACTGTGATATTTTTACCCGAAAGCACGGTTCCCAAAGCCAGGTAAAGCTGATGATTCACCACTGAATTCACACATGGAGAAGGCCGCTAGCACTAGCAATGCAACTGATCTCATGGCGGTACTGGTTGAACTCCAGTCACTCCGTTCCGAGTTCGGTGGATTGGAACCAAACTGGACAGTATAAGTGGCCTCATGGGGGAAATGAATACGTCGGTAGCCGCTTTGGAGAACAACATGGCAGAAGTGAAGGAAAATATTGCCGCTAATGCTACACAACTGGAAGAAGCAGAGCACAGAATCATGTCGGCAGAAGA
Organism: Sphaeramia orbicularis; assembly: GCF_902148855.1. NCBI lineage: Eukaryota > Metazoa > Chordata > Actinopteri > Kurtiformes > Apogonidae > Sphaeramia > Sphaeramia orbicularis. The sequence goes on from NC_043968.1 coordinate 80,727,995, forward strand.
ACATCTTGAAAAAAGCACTGCGGATCTCAACAGGGCCATGAAGCGAATCGCCTACCTGGAAAACAAAGACCGATGACCTGGAGAACCGGAGCCAAAGGAAAAATCTCAGTTTGTTTGGCCTCCGAGAGGGTGCGGAGGGCCAACGGCCGCTGCTGGAGTTCATACGGGAGATGCTACCACGATGGCTGGAGACGGACAGATCCTTCACTATAGAACGGGCCCACCGTACCCTAGCATCGCCAAAACCGAACCAGGACAGAGCAGTCATCATCCGCTTCCTGAACTTCCAAGATTGGGAGTTTGTGTTCCAGTCCACAAAACAGTTCAACACTGTGCACGACGGAAACAAACTCTTTTTTGCCCAGGATCTGTCGGCTGAGATGGTTCGGCAACGGTCCGAATTTGACGCCGTCAGGAAAATGTTTGCCGAAAAAGGAATGTTCCGCGAATTTCAGCTTTTTTCATCTCCAAAGGAGGCAGAGGAGTTCCATCAGAAACACAACGGAGACAATTAACGGAATGCGGTGAGCGGTTCACCTGGTGAAACACACAACCAGCCGGCCTTGGCCATTCAACACTCCGTAAATATGGAGATATAGATGATTTACGTAATATGTGACTTTCTCGGTTACTCATTTATCTTACCAATCCAGGGCAGCTCAGTAATTGAAATTGTTTGTAAAAGTCATTCTATAGAACGCTTTCATGATGCCACTATAAACATTTAAGTTTTCTTTGTTCTTCTTTGCGTTTTGCACCAACACTATTCATTATGGTGAAAGCGTTGTATATGTTACGCCAGAACGGACACTACTGAGGGACACTGTTGTCAAATAACTGAATGACTTATCTAATCTGTTTACTGTTTGTATGGGTTTGTAAAATTTTGTTAAATATGGTAAATTCGTGGTTTGCGGGCACCACTGTTGGTTTTTGAAGTTGGGTTCTTAATGTTCAGCTACTCCTCTGTAGAGTGGATTAGTAAGAGCCCCTGTTCACTGTTCTGAGTATGGGTGGGGCGCTCGGAGTCTTATGGGCCAATCACAGGTTTTTTTTGGGTTTTTTTTCTTTTGTGTGTTTTTCTTTTCCTTATAAGAACCTCTATGTATTTTGTGTTAATGCAGCATCAGCAATGGGTCTGAGCACATTCACACCACAAGACACAAACTACCACTTATGGAACAAGTCAATATCCAGAACGTGTCTGATATAAAAATCAGAAGTTGGAATGTCAGGGGACTAAGAAAACTGATCAGATTGAAGCAGGTTCTAAACAGGATCAAACTGTTTAAATCTGAAATAGTTTTCCTTCAGGAAACACATTTGACAATATCTGACGTAAAACTTGTAAAGAATAGATTGCCTGGTCAAGTGATACATGCATCATATTATAACTATGCTAGAGGGGTACTTATTCTGATCCACAGATCCATACCATTTCAAATGACTAAAACAATCCAAGACCCTGCTGGGAGGTATGTAATCGCTCAGGGTAACATTCTCTCCTTTACATTAAATTTGGTGAGCATATATGGGCCAAATGAAAATAATCCTACATTTTTTGAAGACGTTTTCTTACAATATCAACTTTACAAGGATGCTACATAATTGGAGGAGACTTTAATTGCAGTCTAAACCCAACTATAGATCGTTCAACAGGCTCAGAAATTTATAAAGCACAAACTAGACAAGTAATAAATCAATATATATCAGATATTAACCTGGTGGAAGTGTGGAGGGAGCAGAATCCAGACAAAATAGAATTCTCTTGTCAGTCCGGTATACAGAAATCACAATCTCGTATAGATTACTTTTTGGTCTCAAGAGAACTCTATCAAGGATTAAAAGATGCCAGTATGAGAGCATTGTGATTAGCGACCATGCAGCAATTTCACTGAATATTCACATAGAGAAATTTACCCATAATCCTCTTAGCTGGCGATTCCAAGCAAGATGGTTACAAAACCCTGACTGTGTTAAATTTGTAGGGGAGAAAATAGATAACTACTCTGAGTTAAATACAGATCAAACTAGTGCCTCAGTGAGATGGGAAGGATTCAAAGCATACATTAGAGGTGAAATTCTCAGTTTCACGAGTACAAAGAACAAACAACAAAAGAAGCAGATGGAAACTCTGGACAAACAGATTAAACTTTTGGAATTAGACCTAACTACTGACAATGACCAATTAAAACAAAGCGAACTATTGCGTTTGAGAACTGAATATAATAAACTATCCTCTGATGCAACTGCGAGAAATTTACTGTGGCTAAAGCAATGTGATTATGATCAGGGAGAAAAAGCTGGTAAACTCTTGGCATGGAGGAATAAGAAAATGCAGAGTGATAGAGCGATTAATAGTATAATTACATCTTCAGGGAACTTAACAGTCGACCCATCTGAAATCAATGACAGTTTAGAGAGTTTTATCAAAAATCTATACAAGTCAGAATGCCCTGAAGTTTCAGAGGAACGGGAAACATTCTTAGACCAACTTCAATATCCGACCCTAGCAGAAAATTCAAAAAAGGAATTAGACAGAGATTTAACTGTTGAAGAAATACCACAGGCCATCAGAAATATTAACAGCGGTAAGGTCCCCGGGCCAGATGGATTCACAATTGAATTCTATAAAAGTTTTCAAGAAAAATTAATAACCCCACTCTTTAAAATGTTTGAAGAAGCTTATCAAAATGGAAGTCTCCCACCCACTCTGAGACTGGCAATGATCACACTGATTTTAAAACCTGGTAAGCCGCCGGCAGAATGCTCTTCATTTAGGCCAATAAGCCTGGTGGGGGTTGGTACTAAAATACTCTGTAAAGTCAAGGCAAGAAGATTAGACCCCCACATCTCACAACTGGTTCATAATGATCAAAATGGCTTTGTACCAAAACGTCAAGGATTCCACAATATTAGAAGAGTTTTTAATATAATTTACGAGAAATTTGATGCTAAAGATACAGCTTTGCTATCGTTGGAATGCCCGTCAGGCCTTCGATAGGATAGAATGGCCATATTAATTTAATGTTCTGCCGAGATTCGGATTTGGAAGCAACTTTCTTAATTGGATTTGGATTTTGTATACAGGACCCACGGCCAGTATTTTAACAAACAATACAGTTTCAAAGCCAATCACATTAGAACGCTCCACACACCAGGGTTGTCCATTATTGCCAATGCTATTCATACTGGCTATAGAACCCTTGGCCATGGCTATAAGAACACAAACAGACCTGTCTGGTATCTGTTTAGGAGAACAAGAACACAGGCTGGCTCTGTATGCTGATGATTTGCTAGTCTTCTTAACAAAGCTGTCTGCTAGCATACCAAACCTAATGCAACAAAGTGAACTATTTGGACGATTCTCTGGATATACCATAAATGACTCAGAACCTTCCATCCTTTTTTTAAATAACGATGAAAGGCTAAAACCAATCATACAAACCCCATTTATTAATGCATACAAAGGATTTATGTATCTCGGAATTAAAATTGCCCCTGACATTAGAACCATAGTTGCAAAAAACTATGACCCTTTGATTAGCGAAGCGAAGGAGACCTTGGAAAAATGGATGACAATGCCCATCTCAATAATTGGCCGAATAAACATGATTAAGATGAGTGTGTTACCAAGGTTTTTATACCTTTTTCAGTCACTCCCTCTTCCGCCACCAAAATTATTGTTTGATGAATTAAACAGTATCTTTAATGCATTCATTTGGAATAACAAAAAGTCCAGGCTGAGACTTCACTTGCTATACCTGCCATATGAAAGGGGTGGGCTAAAACTTCCAAATCTGAAATGGTATTACTGGTCTGCACAGTTACGCTCAGCCATGTTTTACTTTTCAACAGAGACACCCCCAGCCTGGGTAAATATTGAACAAACATCAGTTCCCAATCTTCCATTAAAACTGTATCTGTTCTCTGCAAATCCCAAAAGCCTGAAAAAAATGACAAACAACCCTTTCCTTAAAAATACCATAGACATTTGGTATAGGGCTCATCAGCATGTTGGAGATATTCCCCCTATCTCACGTCTTTCCCCTATATGGGGCAACATATGCTTTAAGGCAGGAAGAGCAGATGGAGGTTTCAAAATCTGGGCAGAAAAAGGTGTACAGAAGGTGGCAGACCTTTATAAGGATGGTAGTTTTCTGACATTTGACCAACTATGTCAAACATATGACATTCCAAAGAAACATTTTTGTAAATATTTACAAGTAAAACATTTCATCATGTCAAAATACAAACACATTATATCTGAACCTCTATTATCAAATTTGGAGAGCCTCACACTCCAAAACTTAGAGAAAAAAGGTCAAATTTCTTTATTTTATGCAGTTCTATTGGCTCATGATAAGGAAACCACCTCAGATAGGCTGGATGCATGGAGATCTGACCTTCAAGAGGATATACATGAGGTAGACTGGGAAAGTGCATGTTTAAAAGCCCAAACACAATCAATTTACACAAGGAGGAAACTCTTCCAATAGAAATGCTTGATGAGAAGAGCAAGGGTGGTGCAGCGAAGACAAAAATTAAAAAGAGGAAAGCTCTAGAAGCAAACGCAGCCAAATATGCCAAAATCTGCAACTTTTTCACAAAAATGACCTCCCGGTTGGAAACAACTAATGAGGACGATGAACCGGGTAAACCACCTTTCAAGTTAGTTAATTATGCAGTCAATGAATTGTGTGGCATTGTGGCGTGGAACTTCACGTTATGCAGTTTAAATAATAGTATGATGCGAGGCCACAGAACTGGGAAACTTTGTCTTGTAGCTCCTCAGAGTCAGAAAGCAGATCCAGCCGTGAGCCCACAAGTCCAGAGTGGGCAGGTAGGACTGCTCAGAGAGGGAAGAGGATTAGAAGAAATAGGCTCCAATGAAGAGTATGGTGTAGGCCTGTTCAATATGAAAGGTGCTCTGAGATGCTCCATGATTCAGCACTACATGAATGAAACTGACATCAAGGCTTTGCAAAATAGAAGATCTGTGCTGAGAATTAAGACCATTTTTAAAATGTGCTTTAGTGTCCGAAGCAGAGCCAGGAGCCAGTAGTGATGAGGGGATTGTTCCTGTCAGGATGGAAGGAAAAGGTGAGCTGTTGGAACAGACTGTGTGAACAAGCATTAGTTCCACTAAAACCACTTTCTAGACCCAAACCGTAGTCCTGACCTATTTTATTTTTTATTATTAAAAGTGAGACAGTAAATACACAAAGCCCACAAATGAAAGGCAATAGCATAAAGTAATATTAAATAAGCTTGCATATTTTGACAATGTAAATATCTTTATTGGTTCAGTAAGTCAAAATGTCTGTAGATATTATGATAAAGTAAACACCGAAGGTGCTTTGCTGCAAGCAAAGACTGGAGTAGCAACTAAGGATGTTGTGGTTCAAGCTGGTGGTGTGTAGCGGTGTTCCTAGGGACCCCTTCTGCATCCTCAGCAGGTATCTCAGGGTGACAGGTGTTTCGCCCCTTAACCTGTACACCTCTCCTGAGTGGGGCAGCAAAGGCTGAGTTAGCCTTCACCTGCAGAAGGGGTCCAGCTACGATCCCTTGACAGCCACAGCCACCTAGAACTGGTTTCGGCTACTGTGGCTATCTCCCTGATGGCCTTCTGCAGTTGCTTGGGATTAAGCCCAATCTTCTGCAGAAAACTGCGCATAGATGTGGCGGGAAAACCCCGAGCGCCGACCTCGATTGGGTAGAGGGTGGCATGCCACCCTGCGAGGGTCACCTCTTCCTCTATGTCCTGGTACTTAGCCTTCTTTGCCTGGTGAGATATGGCTAGCCTGTCTTCCCAGGGAACAGTGAGTTCGGCTAGAATGATGGACTTTGAGCGCTTAGAAAGAAGGATCATATCCGGTCGGAGGGTAGTTGCCACTACCTCCTGAGGAAAGACCAACTTCTTCTTGAGGTCCACGTGCAACTCGCAATCCGTTGCGCAGTGTAGAATAGATGGTAGGCTGTCAGATCTTCTTCCCTTCGGGACCTTACTGCCCTCTGGACGGAAGCTTATGACCCTTGGTGGTGCTGGTGGCTGTTTGTTGGTAATGTTTCTCTGCAGTTCGACCCACTTGGCGACCTCGATGAGGACTTTGTCATGTCTCCACCTATAGCGCCCGTCTGCAAGAGCTTTTGGGCAGCTGGTCAGAATGTGGTTCAGCGTGCAGAGGTTGGCGCCGCACTGACTACAGGATGCTTCTTGCTCCTTGCCCCAGATCTTCAAATTGCTTGGCGTGGGTAGGAGATCAGCCACAGCACGCAGCAGGAAGTTCAGCTTGCCTTGGTCAGTAATCCAGAGCTCTCTCCAAGACAGTGACCTCTCGAGCGCCTCTTCCCACTGCGTCCAGCGTGCCTGGGAGCCCAGTCCCGCCGCTTTAATTCGACGGTCTTCTTCAACTGTCTCCCGAACCCTTCGCACCACCAAGTCCCTTCTGCCTTGTGTGTTGCTTTTTGACCAGCTGTTGACGCTGTAGTTGCCAAGCCCTAGCCGTCCCCGACACACAGTGCCCACGATTTCTTGATGCCTCCAGTAGGCTTCTGCTTCCTTCACCACTTCAAGGGGTTTCCACTTCCTGCCACAGTTAATGGCAGAGCTTGCATGCCTAACTTTTGCGTCCCTGGAGATTAAAAGCGTGCACGCTGCCCTTGCTTTGTTGGCCTTAAATTCTTCTATGACAGAGGAGCATGGTAACCGGAGTACTGATGACTTGCTGTATAAGTTGACTGAGCTGAAAGCTGGAGGGACGCCCAGCCATTTCCGGATAAACCTGCTACAGACTCTCTCCATTGCTTCAACTTTGGTCATAGGGAAGTCGTAGAGCAGAAACGGCCACTGGAGTCTTGGTATGATGCCATACTGGAAGCACCAGACCTTGAACCTGCCCAGCAGCAGACTCTTGTCGATTCTCCTCAGCCACTCTTTTAGTTGGGCCGAGGTATCCTCAAGGTTCCCCCTGTCCTTCAGAGTGCTGTCATAGCTCTTCCCCAAGCAGCGGATTCGCTCCTCCTGAATGGTCGGAATCTCCGACCCCTGGATGCTGAAGGTGCTATTTGACAGACTTCCATTCAGGAGGCACAAGTTTCTGGATTTACTAGGCTTGAACTGCATGCGGGCCCAGGTGGCCATCTTCTCCAGTGAACTCAGGATCCATCGTGTCCCAAGAATGGATGGAGTCATCACAGTGATGTCGTCTATAAAGGCTCTGCAGGCTGGATGCCTTGTCCCATCCCCTGCCATTGGACCTTTACACTGTGACTCTCCTGCTTTAATTAGCAGGTTCATAGCTGCCACAAACAGGGAGACTGATATGGTGCAGCCAGCCATGATCCCTTTTTCCAACCTCTGCCACTTAGTGGTAAAACCCTGCACGCTGAACCTGATCTGTAGCGAGCCCATATGAGACATCACCAGCTTGATGACTTCTGGTGGTACTTGGTAATGTTCCAATGCCTTGCAGATGAGCTGGTGCGGTACATTCGGGTAAGCCTTGGCGAGATCAAGCCAGACCACTGAGAGAGTCTTCTTGTTCCTCTTTGCTTCCTTGATTATTTTTTGTTGTGATCCAGGTGCAGGCGAGTCTAGAGAAACTGGAGGAAGTGTGAAAGGGAGAGCAGAGTCTACTGATGACAGAGGAGCAGCTCAGCAGCACAACCCTGAACCACTAGGCACAAATGACACAGATGAAGAGGAGTCTGTTGTTAGCTTTGATTACTTTGCTCGCCCTCAGTCACAGAATATACAGACAGTTTTTTCTTATCATCCTCATCAAACCCCTAATATCACTGTACCAAAAGTTTTCAATAGCAAAGATGGAACAAACCGCAAGTAAGTAGTGATGGAAATCTTTTGTTGCAGAGAATACGAAAATGATAGTTATTAGGAAGTGCAGCAAGCTATTGTTTTTTTTTTTTAATTATTTTTTTATTTAATATTTTTATATATTCGTTTATTTCATTTCAAACATTTTAAAGGTTTGAAAATGTTAACACTTATAAGAACAAAAATATAGATTCTGTTATTGTTGTGTTGTGAGGAATAATAATGTTGGAGATGTGGATGTGCACTCACTGTTGAAATAAATCCACATTGTGAAGCAACCTTTACTTGCGCTGAATTGGAAATATTTTAGAAAATACACTGAATTACAAGGCTTTGCAGAACAGTGTGTAGATCTAACATGTAAGGTTATAATTCCATAATTTTAATAATAATCGGTCGTGATCTAAAGTGGGCCGGTCTGAGGTATGAAACTCCAGGGCTGAAAATGAGTCTCAGTCCGGCCCTGGTAGACACTAGAGGAAACACAAGAGCAGCGCTGGCTTCAGGGGGAGCGTCTCCCTCACCAGACTCAGTCACATGATCACCTTTTATGATGACATCATGACGCAGCTCTGACTCTGCTCCGCTAGGCTCTTGGCCTGTGGAAAATCTAGTTCCATTTGAAAGCAAAACTTTGGGAGTTTCAAGCAAAGAGGAGTGATTTTCAAGAAAACTTTGGAAGTCTGATGGAAAAGTTTGGAACTCACAAGTAAAGAGGACTGATTTAGAAGTCAAATGATCTTCTGTTTTATTGGGACTTATTGTCTTTTGCTCTCAAATCTCCTTTTTGGTTGAAAATCCATTCTGTTTCATTGATGAATTAAAAAAAAAAAAAAAAAAAAAATTCTCTCCACACTTTTTTTTGTTGTGAATTTTATTTCATGTCATCTGAAACGTCTTGATCATGGGTGTCAAACTCATTTTAGTTCAGGGGCCAAATTCAGCCAAATTTGGTCTGCAGTGGGCCGGAGCAGTCAAATAATAACAGAATTCTATAGAAATAATGTCAACTCCAAACTTTCCTTACATGATGAAAAAGTTGACCTCTACAAACTGCCCTTTAAAACAATGTGAAGAACATGAACAACCTACAATTGAAGAAAAATCAGTGCAATTTGAACAATATCCTGTCTCAGTTTATCATTGACGTCATGTTCATTCCAACTTACAGATCACAGTGGATCTACAAATACACTAAATATTCAGTAACAGGCAGAATATTAGTAAAATTACACTTACATTTCTTCAGACATTTAGGTTTTTCAGATTTGTTCAGAATATTTACGTTTTCTGTGAAATTATAGAGTTTATTTTAGTGTAAATACAGGAAAATTACGTGAAAATATTGACATTTACACAAAGAAAAAATTGGAGTTCTAAGAATTTATATGTTATGATCATATTTTTCCCGGTCTGTATGTGGAACCTGAACCCCAATTTTCTATGATCATCTTCAGTGTAATTTTTGCATTTTCACAAATTCATCCTGCGGGCCGGATTGGAATCTTTAGCGGGCCACATTTGGCCCCCAGGCCACATGTTTGACACCCCTGCTTTAGACATTTCAGGTTGGTCAGATTTGATCAGTTTATTCCCATTTGATCAACATTTCAGTCTGGAAAATGTTTATGGAAATGGAACCGATCCAACGCTAAAACATGAGCTCCACCTGATACATGTTCAAACCTGAAGAAAGAAAAACAAAAACCCCCAGGAGTGATCCCATGACCCCCCTGGCAAGCCTTCACACCCCCCAGTTTGAGAACCACTGGATTAGACTGAACTAATATGAGTCCAAGTTCAAGTACAAGCCTGGACTGGAATCTGCAACACACAACCACAGCTCAGCAACACTGGAAACCAACAGGAAACAGGTCAAAGGTCAACCCTGTCAGCCCCTCCCACCCAGCTGAGGACTCCTCTGAACCACTGAACCCAAACCCATCCTCTATGGCACTGGTTAAAGAACAGAAGAAAAGTTCCATGGAGTGAAAAATTCCTGTGGAACTGCGCTCCTAACAGTTGTAGGTCTGTAAATGTTCCTAAAGTACTGACAGGTGGATGTAGTCCTTCATTAAAACCCACTGGAGTCCTTTGAGTCTGAAGATGAAGATTTAATATCTGCTCAAATCAAATGGAAAACGTTTCAAATGTCAAAGATGCAGAAGAAAAGTTCAGATTTATAATAATAAACAAAAATAGGAGAAATTACAACCTTGAGTTTTTATGTAAAACAATAATTAAATGCCAAAGAAAATGGATTTTTTTTTTCATTTATGTCGAATAAAAATCCCCGAATCATGACACATCTGTGAAAATGGATGTTTTTTTTTTCCTAAAAGCTGAAGCGTTTACACAGTGGTTTCAAACCTTTTTTTACTCCTGACCCCATTTTAACATCACGAATTTCAGGCATTCCAGACATTCAAAACAGAGACATTTTATTGGATAAAATTAGTTTGTTTTTGAACGTGTAATAGTTTGCTATAATATGTTAAAAATAAATGTTAATTTTAGGTAGCATTTAGGCTATATAATGTAAATTTTAATTAGTAAGTTTTAATTATTATTATTTTTTTTACTAAATTCTTAGAAATTTCTGGCGACCCCAGACATTCAAATCAGAGACATTTTATTGGATAAAACTAATTTGTTTTTGATCAGTATAACAGTTTTCTATAATATGTTAAAAATAAATGTTAATTTTGATCAACATTTAGACTATATAATGTACATTTTTATCAGTAAGTTTTAATCTTTAATTTTTTAAAAAATAAATTATTAGAAATTTCTGGTGACCCCAGAAATTAAAAAAAGAGAGATTTTTTGACTAAAATTAATTTGTTTTTGATCATGTAATAGTTTGCTATAATATGTTGCAAATAAATGTTACTTTTAGACAACATTTAGACTGTATAATTTACTTTTTTTTTTTTAGTAAGTTTTAATTTTTTAAAAAAATGTTTTAAAATAAATTATTAGAATTTTCAGGTGACCCCAGACATTCAAAACAGAGACATTTTATTGGATAAAACTAATTTGTTATTGATCATGTAATAGTTTGCTATTATATGTTGCAAATAAATGTTAATTTTACACAACATTTAGACTATATAATATACATTTTTATTAATAAGTTTTAATTTTTTATCAATTACTAGAAATTTCAGGCGACCCCATTTGAATTCCAGGCGACCTCATGTGGGGTCCAGACCCCAAGGTTGAAAACCACTGTTCTATGGACTCATTTATGGAGGAAAGGTGTTGGTTGTGTCCTCATTTACTGAGGGTTTCATCTGAGGGCAGATTGGACCTGCTGACATAAAGGATGGAAGAAGAAGAAGAAGAAGAAGAAGAAGAAGAAGAAGAAGAAGAAGAAGAAGAAGAAGAAGAAGAAATCCTGCAGATCTGTCACTGAGGATTCAGCCCAAAGTCAGTTTGATCCAGTTCTGGTTCTGAATGGGATAGAACTGGAGGTCCAGTTGGACCCAGATAATGGTTCCTATCAGTCCATGAAGGAACGCCAGTCCAAACTGTTGTAAACATGTTCTCTGTTCTGACTCCTCCTCCTCTCATCCACTTCCTGTTGGCTTCATTTCTCTTGGTGTTGGCTTCAGTTCTTCTTCCTGTTCAAACGACAGCAGCTGTGAGTCTGTGCGTCTCTCCATGAAGGTAAGGTTGGACCTGTTTGACTCTCACCTCCTTCACTGTGGGTTCTTTACTTCAGTAGAAACAGTCCAAACTGGAGGAGCTTTAATCCATGTGTTGGAGTCCGTCTGAAGTGACTGTGATCAGACCAGGCCTCAGAGTAGAAGCTGATGTGCAGCTCAGTGCTTGAACTCAGTGTTGTTGTTGTTTCTGAGGCTCAGGGTTTTTCTCCTCACTGCTCCATTAAACTCCTCTGGACTATTTCCATTGGACTGGACCGTGTGTTGAACTGGGAACTTCACCATCAGTAAAAGTCCAGACAAAACCAACACTCATTAGATTCAAAATGGCGGGTGTGAAAGTCTGCGTCTTCGTGACGATGGTTTGATTTCCTGCTGCGCCACAGAAACAGACGCTTAGACACAGGAAGTGGTTCAAAGTGTTTCCTGTTGACGTCTGTGTAGCTGACCCACTTCTGAGCCTCAGGTGGTTGTGGACCAGCTGAACCACCGTAAGGGTTTGGACTCACTGCGTGCGTTTCCATGACAACTGTTCTTCCTGGTTTAATCTGATTAAAGGTTGGATCCTATTTCAGATGTCCATGTAAACACCTTATTCCAGTTGAAAAAGAAAAGTTGGGATTAAATTTAAACCTGATTAAAGTCAGTAGTTTAATCCACTTTTGAATGCGCTCTAAATTCTTCCTGGACATGTAAAGCCTTTATTCCGTTTGGACTTTATTCCTTCCATTCTGCACATGCTCAGTGTCTTGTCCTGGGGCGATGACGCACACATTCTGCGCTGGTGGAAGAATATTCACTGCAGTCTAGTCTTCCCAAAGCGTTCCAGTGGAATATTCTGATGGAATCTACCAGCCTGGAAAACCCTGAAGGAACAGTTCAACACTGGCTTTATTCATTCATTTGTCATGAACTAATGAGTTCCACAAGTGGGACAAACAGTTTGAACTGCAGCCCTTCTGTTAGCTTAGCTTAGCCTAGCTTAGCATAATGGCTTCATTCCTCTGCTCAGATGTAGCCAGGCTTTTAGAGGTGATTTGTAGTATTTTAGGAGTGATTTAGGTAAATTCAGTTCTCCCTAATCATTCCTTTAGTCCGCTGGGGTCAATATGATCACAAACTGAGGCTCAAATCATGGTCATGTGACTTACTGCAGGAATAAAATCTGGGAAATAAAAACTAATGCAAAGCTAAAACGCTAAAGCAAAGCTAATTTAGCGCATGCATCCCTTCAACAAAAAGATTTTCTAATATCCGTCAACACAACAGTCCACAGATTGTATGAGTGCAGTAAGTCGCAGATCTAAAGAAATAATTAGAAAGAATCGGATTTCACAAAATCACTGACAAAAGACTAAAGAACACCTTTAAAAAACTGGCGACGTGTGACCATGGAAATGCAGTGACTATGCTAAGCTAAGCTAAGCTAACAGAAGGAACCGAATAAACGTTTGTCATGTAAACCTTTATTCAGGTTTAACATTTCCATGGAAACACAAGAGAAAGTACTTTAGTTCTGGATTAATGTCTTCTGGAAAAATAGATTGGATTTCAAAAGCATCATGTAACCGTACCCACTGTCCCACATCCATCAGAAGTAAGGAAGTAAAGTTGGTTTCTATGGAAGTGTTGACAGACAGAATTGACAGCGTGCTTTAGAGTCAGATCAGAAGTGGGATCCACAGACACACAGCTCCGTCCACAGGCAGAAAAACATAAGAACATGGTCCCAAAACCCACAGCTCATTCAAAGCCTGTGGAAACAATAAGGTCTGCAGCTGCTTTGGAAAAGACTCAACACAATTTAAAGGGATTGGCAACCAAGGTTATTATCCTGAACCAAAACTAACCACATGACCCAAACTAGAATGGTACAAACATTTTCATTGCCTGAAATAAATAAAAACTACAATTAAAAGAAAAAAAACATAACTAACTGAAACTGTATTGTGTGTTTACAAAACTAACTAAAACAGATAAAAATTCTGGATAAAATTCCCTTCGTTTTCGTCTTTGTCAATGTCGGATTGATACGAGATCCATTTATTTCCCTCAAAGCACTTTTAGCTGCTGGCACCGTACGACATTTAACGATCCGTCACTTGTCGTTACTTGTCGTTTAGAGTCAGGTTTTCATTCCCACTCTACCTGGAAACATGGAGACTAAAGTTGGGAGAAAGCAGCAGAGTCCTGTCTGGGATTTATGTGAATACGACGACAGAGAAGAAGAGAAAAAATAGAAAATTCGAAAAATAGAAAATTAGAAAATTAGAAAAAAAAAAAAACAAAACTAATAAAAACGTGTAAACCTGTTCTAAAAAGTAATTAAAACGAACTGAATTAGAGAAAAAAAGTCCAAACTAAATCAAACTAAACTAGAATGAAAAATCCAAAACTATTAGAACCTTGTTTGGAACCTGTTTGGTGGAAAAGGGGTAGTAGACTGAAAGAATCAGCTGTTCTTCTCCTTCCCGTTCAGGTCTCATCATCAGCTCCAGGAGGACATCTAGTGGTCTGACAGTAGAACTACAACACAACCAACACACACACACACACACACACACACACACACACACACACACACACACACACACACACACAGGGCATTTGTCCGTTCTGTGTCTGCAGAGTTCCTTCATGTTCGTGGTTCTGCAGAAACAGTTGTGTCAGTTCACAGCTCTGATCCAGGCAGTGCTCCTATGGCCCAGTCTGAACATGGAAAAGAGTCTGTTCACACCAACAGTCAGTCCTCCTGTGGATGTGTTCACTGTCTGTGGTAAAAGTCAGTCCTCCTGTGGATGTGTTCACTGTCTGTGGTAAAAGTCAGTCCTCCTGTGGATGTGTTCACTGTCTGTGGTAAAAGTCAGTCCTCCTGTGGATATGTTCACTGTCTGTGGTAAAAGTCAGTCCTCCTGTGGATATGTTCACTGTCTGTGGTAAAAGTCAGTCCTCCTGTGGATGTGTTCACTGTCTGTGGTAAAAGTCAGTCCTCCTGTGGATGTGTTCACTGTCTGTGGTAAAAGTCAGTCCTCCTGTGGATATGTTCACTGTCTGTGGTAAAAGTCAGTCCTCCTGTGGATGTGTTCACTGTCTGTGGTCTTTGAACTCATCATCAGTCTCTTCCTCCGTCCTTCATCTGTGTGTGGACAGTCTTCAGTCTCTGCTCTCATCTCCACAGCCTTTGTTCATCACCGTGGCTTCTCCCTCTTCATCCTTGAACGTAACTTCCGGTGGACACATGGAAAAATAACACACACAGAACAATGTATTAGACAAACAAAACAAGGTCAAATTGTACTATTGAAAAAAAAAAGTCACTGAACATCAGCGCATGCGCTCTTACTTTGTAGAGCGTCATGTGCTCTTTCACGCACAGAAAGTCCAACATACTCCAAACTAACACATATTCTACATGGTTCGTATTTTATTCTATAAAACCACCATGCAGTATAAGTTTCAATTTACAAATACAATAAAGTAAAACTAGTAAAAACTCCACAGATAAAAGCAGACAGTGCTTCAGTCATGTAGACAGTCCACTAAATGGAACTGGGTGAACTTTACCTTTCTTCTTCAGATGTTTCTCCATCAGTCTCTCCTTCAGTCTCAGATCCATCCTAAACCTCCAGGCTGGTCTGGAACTGTGGATGTCCGTCTGTTCTACATTTTCCAACACTAGATCTAATCCGTTCTCCACTCCGTTATGTGCTCCGGTTCTCCGCTCCGTGAATCCGCTCTGCTGTGTGCGTCTACAGTCAGAGTGGTTAACTTTGCATCTTCTAGGATGGGTGCCCGTGAAATTTTCACATTGACCCAAGAATGTCCATAAAGCACAGAGTCTGAGGTTTCAGAAACTGTTGGAATTTTTCCGATCGGACAAATAATGACAGAGTTCCGGTCATCTGAACTGCACATGCAGAGGACACAGGACTGCAGGTACAGGTGTGTCAGAGCTGACACGGTCAGATCCAGAATGAAGATCCCAATGTGAAAACTAGTGCGTTATAACGCAGTACTGTTGTGTTTAAACACAATACTTTTGCATTATAACGCAATAATTTTTTTGTTCTTCATGTCCCTTCCCGGGCTCCGTAATAAACTCCTCCCTGAACTCTTCTTCTTCTTCTTCTTCTTCTTCTTCTTCTTTCTTCTTGCTCTTTCTCTCTCCTGCTCCTTGCTCTGTTCATCTCTTTAACCCTTTCATGCTCTTGCTTTTTGGGGCTGACTCTGCCTCTGGACTTCAGCTCCACTTTGAACCCTTCAAACACACCGGTCGGTCAGTCGGTCGGTCAGTCGGTTGGTGTGGGTTTAACCCGTTTCCGGTGAACAGGACCGGAGCGGGATCTGTCACCTGTTGAAACTGTGTCCGACTCAGAGGAGCCGGTTCTGGACCGGATCCTCCGTCTGTGTGTCCAGTCAGAGCTGGTTCCACATGGTCCACCTGAGCCAAAGGTTTGGTTCAGAAGGTCCTGGATCTGACCGACCGACAGCCGTTAAACTGCGTCACACAACCGGAAGTGTGTGTGTGTGTGTGTGTGTGTGGGGGGGGGGGGCTCAAACCTGAACCCGGTCTCACACTTGGACCAAGAGGTAGGATCATCAAATGTGTCCTAAGAACTTTTACAAAATAAAATGAGGTCTCAAAAGTCCGAAAAGACAGAATTGCGATGCGTTCAAGGCCCGTGGGAACTCCTGTAAAACTGTTCTCATGTTTGTCCTGAAACATTGAACCCTTTGGTTCATGAATTAGAAGAACTTTAGTCCAGATTGTTTTTTCCTGACTGTTTTTATTCCTCTTTAGGCGTGAAAAAAACAATGTGATTGAAATGTTTTTAATGAACCTATTTTTTATGGAGTTCCAAAAATGTCCACTCATCTGGACACCATGTGTTTAATTTCTGAAGCAAAGAAACATGGATTTAAAACGGAATATCAGAAAGTGATAAACTGTGTGACAACTATGAAATAAAAACACTTTAATGCAGCTCATCTGGTGTTTTCTCACATTTTAACATACTCTAATACTAGTTAGTACTCACTTCATGGAGATAATATGTGAGAAAAAAAAAACAAAAAACTTTTTGTTGAAGAAAACTGTCAGTTATCGTCTAATAACAATGAGCAACTGATTTACACTCACACATGACTGATCAGGTTTGTGTAGAACAGCCCAGTTCCAGTAAGTGTATGAAAGTCCGTGTATGAGATGGTGTAGAAGTGTCCACTGTGTCGGCTGATCCACAAATAGAAGAACCAAAGCCATGAATATACTAGAGAACAGCTGGAGAACAGCTGTCCACTGGACTGACCACTATGCAGGAAAGGGTGAAGATTAAATCTACGACTTCTGACCCAGAAAAGCTCCAACTAAAGCACAAACTCAGTTTATTTCTTTAGTTTTTCATAAATCTGTGTAAAACTTCTCTGTAAAGGAACAGTTCCCATTAAACCAATGAGCAGGAACATGTGGTTGTGTTTTTCATGGTGATAATGACTGTACAGATGAACCAGTTGATTCATCACTGATTTTCTACGTCTTACATATGAAGGTCCAAAATGATCCTATATATATTCGTCTACTTTAGGGATGTGATGATTACCGGTATAACGATAAACTGTGATAAAATCACAGATGGTTAGTATTACCGTTTAAATTGTAATTCTCATGATAACTGTGTTTGATTACCGCACTTTTCCAGAGAAAACGCCGATGTAAAGATCTGCTTTTAGGTCAAATATTTGAGTATAGTTTGAATTTATTACAATTTTACTTTTCTATACCTAATATTTGGAACCAATATTCACTTTTAAAGTCTTTGAAAAGGTTCGTTAAACATCTGTGTGTTATTTATGCAATTAATTATATACACTTTTCAAATCGGATTTTTTTTTTTTTTTGTTTTCAGTCCTTTTATGTTTTTATAGTAGGTTAAAGTGAAAACAATAATAGATGATATAGATGAAGCTGTGCTGAACAAAAAAAGATACTAAACATGGGTATAGTAAACATTTGTTTATATAGTATATAAAGGTAAAATTAAAAGGACTAAAAACAGCCTAAATAGGCTCAGACCACTAAGGGTTAATATTTCAATGTTTCTGCAACAGAAGGGACATTGTGCCTTTCATTTTATTTGTTTATTTTTTGTTGTTATTTTTTCAAAATACAACTTGGTTAAATTATTGCAGTGTGTATTAATATTAATAATAATAATAATAATACATTTTATTCATAGGCGCCTTTCTTGGCGCTCAAGGACACCGTACAGTAAAACAGTAAAACAGGAGAGTAGAAAACAAGCACTAAAGCAGAGTAAAAAATAAAAGACAGGTTAAAAAACTGGACAATGCAATTGTGTTCACAAAGAGAAAGAGGTCCTAAACATGTGTTTTGAGTCTGGATTTGAAGAGAGGGAGTGAAGTGGTGTTTCTGAGATCCGGTGGCAAGGAGTTCCAGAGTATTAGTACTTTTGAACATTTAGAGCACAATTCAATAATACTGCGATAATATTGATAACTGTGAGAATTTTGGTCACAATAACTGTGATATGAAATGTTCATATGGTTACATCCCTAGTCTATATTAGTATGATGTTGTGTTTATGTGCACCTGATGTCTTTCCAGGTGAGACTCAGATGGATCCAGGAAACAGCTGAGTGTGACGAACACAAACCCTTTAGTGTTGGACGTCCACAGGTGAGTTTGATCTGGGACTCTGTGAATCCAATCAGGACGCTTTGATCTGAGTCTGTGACAATGAACTGATCTGGAAACACTTTACACATGTTTGGGATGTTTACACCAGTTTGGATTCATCAAGTTGTTTGGATTGGACTGTGACAACTGTTGACCTTTGACCTTTGACCTTCACAGTTTAGTCAATTATTGATGAACTAGAATGGGATCAGGTGATAAAGAGCTGCTGTTTAGGTCAAAGAAACCAACGTCAGCGTCTTTCTGAACTTCCTCAGTCGTCGTCTACAGATTCAAGTCAGACACAACAGGACACTAACACTTCCTGTCAAACCTTTCAAAATAAAAGTAGATTGAGCTGCTGTGTATCATGTAAAGCACAGGTGTCAAACATGTGGCCCGGGGGCCAACTCCGGCCCACCAAAGGGTCCGATCCGGCCCCTGGGATGAATTTGTGAAATGTAAAAATGACACTGAAGATATTATAAGTCAAGGATGTTCAATTTAAAGTGGGACAGACCAGTCAAATACTTTCAGAATAACCTAGAAAGAATGAAAAAAAGCATTTTTTTCTTTTTGTTTTAGTGTCAAAAGTAGAATTACACAAAAATGTTTCCATTTTCAGACTGGCTTTTCACCAAAAATATGAACAACCTGAAATGTCTAAAGAGAAGTATGTAGTATTTGAACAATATTCTGCCTATTATCAAATGTTTAGTGTATTTGTAGATCCACTGTGATCTGTAAGTTGTGATGCACATTTATAAATGATAAACTGAGGTGTAATATTGTTCAAATGACACTGATTTTTCTTCAGAATTTTCAGCTTGTTCATATTTGTTCATGTTAAGTTCAAGTACGGTTCGTAGATGTAAACATTTGAATGATGGAATTGGACTTTTTCACTGAAAAACACAGAGAAAACTTTGGAGTTGATATTCTTTCTAAGTTCTTCTCCTATTATTGACATTCTTTTACTGGTCCGGCCCACTTTCTTTCATATTGGGCTGAATGTGGAACTGAACTCAAATGAGTTTGACAGCCCTGATGTAAAGGATGAATCAGTGTGGATTCAGGTCTGGACTGATGGTTTGTGTTCTGATGTGGATTCAGCCGAATGGATCAGAGTGAGGACAGAGAGGAGGGAGCCCCTCCCTGGAAGACCACCCACAGACCCCCCACAGGACCTGAACCTGGACCTGGACCTGGACCTGGACCTGAACCTGGACCTGGATCTGGACCCAGCTGTGTGTCCATGAAGAGTGATGCCTCCAGGATTGAACCCATAGGTTTTAAACCAGGCCGTGTTCCACAGACTCAGTAAGTGAACCTCAGATCTGGTCCAGATCCACCAACAGGGTTTTCAGCTCAGTCAGTCTGAACTTGGCGTTCTATGTCCAAACTAAAGTTAGTCCTGTTGAACCGTCGGTATCACATCGTTTTTATTCTTCAGTTCAATAAAAGACACAACAGGACACTAACACTTCCTGTCAAACCTTTCAAAATAAAAGCAGACAGCGTTTATATTCAATCCCTACATTAACTATGTCATATACCTGGACTTTCTACTGCATCCAAGTGAAAAGACCCCACCCCACCATCCAGTTACCGCCCACTTTCACTCATCTACACTGACTTGAAAGTTATAACCAAAGCATCAGTGACCAGAATACAAACAGTCACCCCTTCACTTATCCACCAAGATCAGACAGGCTTCATAAAAAACAGACACACCTCAGACGATGTCCACAGACTTTTCAATCTTATCAATATATCAAAACAAACCCAACAAAAAACTATCACCGTATCCTTGACACAGAAAAAGCTTATGATAAGGTCAGTTGGTTCTTTTTATTCAACACCCTCCATAAATTTGGGTTTGGAAAGTCGTTCATACACTGGATGAAGACACTCTATTCATCCCCCAGGGCCACAGTTACTACTAACAGAATCACTTCACACAGTTTCACACTGCACCAGTGGACCAGACAGGGATGCCCACTCTCACCCTTCCTCTATTTTCATTGAACCCCTCGCGGCAGCGATACGCCAAAACAACATCATTCAAGGAATGCAACTCATGGACACGCAACACAAAATCAGCTTATATGCAGATGATCTACTACTGTACTTACAGAATCCACCTGCATCCCTCCAAGAAACCTTCAGTATCATCACTAAGTTGTCAGAAATCTCCCATTATACTATTAACTAGAAAAAATCTATCATTTTACCCCTCTCTGATGATGCTTGGGACTCTTGAACTCAGGATTCTTCACTCCCCCTACAAACTGGAAACATTAAATATCTGGGCATTAATATTTCCTCCAGACTGTCAGAGCTTTTTAATCGCAATTACACTCTCCTCCTAAAAAAATTGAAGACGACTATAAACGCTGGGCAAAACTCCCACTCACACTCATTGGAAGAATTGTGGCAGTAAAACTGAAAACCTTACCCCAGATGAACTACCTCTTCTCTATGGTCCCCACCACTCCCACAGACAATGGGCTCAGAACACTTAACACACTAACAACACAATTCTGTTGGAAAAATGAAAAACCCAGAATTTCACTGTCAGCTCTGCAAAACAAAAACACACTTGGTGGACTCGAGGCACCAAACTGCCTACACTATTTCCTTGCCAATCAACTACAGTTTTTAGCTAAATGGATTCACAAACAGAACCACAGTTCCCCTTGGCTCCAACTAGAACAGCATCAGTGTAAAAACATCTCCATTGCAGATCTCCCCTTCCTCCCACAATCTATTAGTAAATCTAACATCTGTAAAACTAACACTATCTCCACAACCTTGACAGCCTGGTGGAAAATAAACCGAATCACAAAGTCCTCACTAGCACCAAATAAGTTCAGCCCACTCTGGCACAACCCAACTTTCACTCTCCAAAATAAACCCATTCACTTCTCCACATGGGAAACAAAGGGAATCACACACCTCCACCATTCAACACAGTTTTTCAGACCTGGTCTGGACAGATCAGTTTCTTCAATATCAACAGCTTCAACTGAGAATTAAAGAAAAAGTTAACTTAAGCATAACACACTACAGCACAGGTGTCAAACATGCGGCCCGGGGGCTAAATCCGGCCCGCCAAAGGGTTCAATCCGGCCCCCGGTGATGAATTTGTGAAATGCAAAAATTACACTGAAGATATGAACAATCCAGGATGTTCAAATCATTTTAGGTCAATTCAATCTAAAGTGGGTCAGACCAGTAAAACACTATCATAATAATCTATAAATAATGAAAACTGTATTTTTTTCTCTTTGTTTTAATGTAAAAAACAAAAGTAAAATTACACATGAATATTTAGACTAGCCTTTTAGAAAAAAAAGACCACATTTGTAAGTTTTGCTCCAGATTTAAATCTGCAATAATAGGACGATTGAGATCAAATGTGGTTTATATTGATGTTCTTCCAAATATCCATGTTCTGTCTACCATCCAGAGTTCAGATGGGCTCATTTTCATTCACTAGGTGGAGTTTTGGGGCAAAAATGGGTTCTCTGAGCATTATTCTGACACTATCAGGTCCATGGAGCTCAAACTGAGTTCATCTGGATTGTCTAACACTTCTCTTTCTTCATGCCACTACCTTGAGTTTCTATGATGTCATATTTTGCATGGGTGAGAGGATTCCAGCAGGATATATATCATGGATGCAAAAAGATTGAAGCCGGTCCAATATCAAGGGCTCCGACCTGGGCTGTGATCAGTGAGTTACCGTGGAGACCATGTGTTTAATCACAGGTGGGGTTGTGGGTCTAATGTACGTGGGTACAGGCGGGTTCAGAAAAGTGGACCTGTGTAGGACTCTGGCATGTGTCACAACATGTTACTGGAGAGACAAGCACCACATCAGATATCCCGTCTTCCATGACGATAGTGTTGTCCAACATAAAATGAGCGTGTGTTTTGGCATTCACTGTGTCCCAGCCCACTGTGAACATCTGCACTAAATGAGCAGAAGACTAAACTGGGCTTTGTCATGGGTCACTCTCCTGACAGGCATCCAGTTGTTTTATTAGACATGGCATCGCACCCCAGTTGAAGAAACAGGGGGCAGATAAGCTGCACAACTGCCCCTTCTAATGAAATACTGATGAAGCCACATGAAGCTGGTCTGACACATTTAAAAATGTCTTCATTTAGTTCAAAGTGATTCTAGATCTAGAGTTAGTTGTCCAATGGGAATGAAACAGCGGTGAAAAACTCCCATTCTATGTGTGAATGTTGTTTTGGCCCCTCCCTCTTCTATATGGGGCAGTGAAGGCCAAACCAAGCCTTATTCCATCAGCGTCTAAAGCTCAGCTCATCCTTCCTAATGCAGATCCACTGGTGGATTCAGGAGCACAATGACACTGGATTTGAACAATACTCAAACCAGTAGGTTCCATCTGAAATGTCATGAAAAGGCACTTTAGGTGCTAGAATAGTCGACATTTTCTTGGTGGAGGGTCCCCTGAACCCCCCTTTCCATGCTGTATATTCAGTGTGAGTTGGGTGGGTGAGGGGCCATCAGACCTTATTGCTCAGGGGTCTATGATTTCTGCATTTGCTCCGATACAGATCTGTGAATTCCTGGATGTAGACCCACCAACGACCCATTCCACATGACCTGACCTGAACAAACATTTTCAGCCCTCAGATTTTTTTTTTTTTTTCAATCACCCCTGATTTTAACACTGGGGGGGATTTTTTTCCCATATGGTTACCTTCTGTTGAAAATTCTGTGTTTTTGTTTTTTTTTGTTTTTTTTTTTACATTATTAGGCGGCGATCCAGAGCACTGTACGCCAAAACAGCCAGACACAAGAACAGTTTTTTCCCCCAGGCCGTCACTCTGATGAACACTTCATGACCCATCCAGTGTCAATACCCCCTGACTCCAATTCACCAACTGACAAACTTATATTTTACACTCTTTTTGAAAACCTGCGTGAAGGTGGCCCCCCACCCAACGAAAATCTCTGGATAAATATTCTCATTCGTTTGTGCTTCGTTAGTGCTGGTTTGTGCAGTTAAAATTGTCGTTTGTGCTATTATAGTTATTGAGTTATTAACAATTCTTTGAAAGGTCATTCTGAGGTCAGCCAGCCCCCCATTTGCTCCAAATTTAACCGAAATGGTGGCGTTTGTTTGTGCTACGTTAGTGCTGGTTTGTGCAATTAAAACTATCATTTGTGCTGTTATGGTTTTATAGATATTACAAGATTTATTTTCAGCCGATGACGTCACACAGCCCCCCACTTCCTCTAAATCGAGTGGAGATGGTTGTGTTTGTTTGTGCTTCGTTAGTGCTGGTTAGTGCCGTTTAAAGTTTTGTTTGAGCTGTTAGCATTAACCCCGTCCCCCTCCAAGTTAACTACAAAAATGGTTTGGTCCGTGTTTCCCGTTCATTTAAATGCATTAAAGACACGTGAAGCACAAACAGATTTTACAGGTCATGTTGTGGTCCACACTCATTTTTTTTCCTCCTGGTTCTGTCTGTTTGGGTGCGTTTTTCACTCAGCCTCCAGTCAACCAGTCAAGCTCTTGGGATGTCACCCTGAACAAGAACTCCAGGTAAATATTTGTACGTGTTTTGCTTGTTTTATGACTGTAGAAAACAACTGCAAGGATATGATCCTCATCAGATCAGTTAGTTATACCAGTATTGTCGTTTAATGTTCAGTTTTCCTTGTACATTTGTCTTGCTGTGCTTTGACATACTGCTAGGCTACATACGATATTTTTGCTAACAGCTGTTTTAGGTTATTGTGCTCAACAGTAATTATTTGAGTGATTAGTATTAATTGGTTTATTAGGCATTATTTTTTCAGGTAGCTAGAGTGGACAGAATATCAAACCAAAGATGAGTATTTTAGGATTCACCTTCAAGCAGTGAAGTTACTAACAAAGTGGAATAACTTACATTTCATTTATTACTCATTTAAAATGTATTTATGTTACTTATGACTTTGTAGCTAAATGAATTAGATTCATTACTTTCAAGTTAATAATTATTTTCCTTCCCTAAAAACTGATGTTGAACAGGTTATTCCTTGGGGAACTAAACATGCTTTATTTTATTTTATTTGAACATTACATTACCTTAACTCTACAGAAGGAAACCTAGAGTTGTAAACACTGCAGTGTTTCATCAGCTGATGGAACACAGTATGGAATGGACTGTGAATAATACACATGTAAACAAAAAATCCAAATGAAGGAACTCTCTTCTGACTTTTAAAGTAATACTTTCTGCATTGTCCCTCATAAAAACAGCAAAGATCAGCTTAACATTAACAGTGTTTAACATTTTATCTTTGCAGTGAAACATTTAGCAGGGCCTTAATGTTTACAAGTGAAACAGTGATTGGATCTCATTAGCAGAAGCTTCTCAAACGTCTGAGCAGAAAGTGTGTTTCTTCAAGGAGTCAGCACCAAACCTCCTTTAGTACTGGAAAAAAGTAACTTAATTACAGTAATATTACTAGCAGTGCACTGCTGGCCAGCACTGCCTACAAAGAGTAAAACTGTAGATTGATATAATAAATGTATATGTGTATAGATATATGTATATCTATAGATCACTGGTCCTCAACCCTGGTCCTCAAGAGCCACTATCCTACATGTTTTAGATGTCGCCATCTTCCAGCACACCTGACAGTCATTATCAGGCTTCTGCAGTGTGTGATGATAGGCTCATCATTTGAATCAGGTGTGTTGGAAGAGGGATACATCTAAAACATGCAGGATAGTAGATCTGGAGGACCAGGGATACAGATATGCATTTGAAGTTGATGACTGCGTGAATAAAAATGACTTAAGGTTTGTAGCGCTGACTTTATGTGCAAAATAAAACATAAAAATAGCTGTGTTTTAAACAGGAATACACAAATTATGAACATGAACTATGAACTGAAGTAAGGATTTTGTGAGGATATGAGCATGAATTGTACCAAAAAGTAAGAAATGATAAAATAATACTGCAAATGAATTAAATGAGGCAATGAAGTGATCACTGTTTTGTGTATAACACAGCATGTGGGCATATTTTGGTGTTTTTTGATGCTTTTTTGTGATGCTGTTTTCACTCCACTTCCTAGGTCTTCATCCATCTCACAGATACATAATGTCCAAGAGCATCCTGGGTCAAGCCTCCCTGGAAAGCAACGACTGCCCTCAAAGTAAATGTGTTTCCTTAGAGCACCAGAGTGGAGGGAAATTCACTCAAAGGGAATTCTCTCTGCAGCTCTAAATCATCATCAAAACATACTGTTGAGTCAGTTTTCTGTCATAAGGTCTTGTATACATGCATTTGTGTTTGACTCCAGTAGTGATAGAAAAACTGGAGTCCAGTGTCTTTAATGCTCCCACTATGAGCTGACCTGGATTTGAACTACAGCAATGACAAAATGAGATCTTTGTCACCTAATTCCTAATCATTTCTCTCTTGTTTTGCTTTGTGTAGTGTGGCCAAACTAGGTCGATGGCTTGGTTCGGATCTCCAAAGTCCATCAGCTTCTTCGCCTGTGATGCCTGCCGTACATGGGGTTCCATCTGCCTTCACATATTTCTCTGGCGATCTGCACAAGCATATTTCCAGAAATGAAACACTTTGAACAGCCAGTGTGCAGGGAGTCACCGAGGTTGTTGATGCAACATTTGAACACCATTGGGCTGTTAATTGCTGGTTCTATCTCACATGTTATGTCAAGATGACCATGGCGCTCTTTACAGTAGCTCCTGACTTCAGTGTAATTGTGATTGATGGATAGACCTTGGCTCTTTTATAAATAAATATGCAAGGACTTTTGACTGCTTTCCAAATCTGCTCATTTATGACATGAGTCCAGGTGCCAGGCTTCAAATGGTATATTCTTTTTTTTTTTTTTAGTTTTAGAAAATTTGTCATACTCAGCCTTTTCTGGAATAAATTCTCTCCATTTGTGAAAAGGGTTACTTTAATACATGAGCAATATTTTGTGAGCAATTTTTGAGTCAATATCCTGCTTAGTTTTAAAACATTTCATTTACATTGGCCAGAAATCAGATTTTGCAGAGGGTTGTAAATCCTATGCTGAGAAGCTAAAACTTGTAAAAAAAAGTGCAATATTAGATGTGAAATTCCTGCAGCACTAACTTTTTTTCCACAGGTGTACTTCAGGTTCAAACCTGTCCACCCCCCACTGGTGGTAAAATTGTGAAGTCTCATGATGCTCCATTTACATAAATTGGGAACAAAACTACTGAACAAAACACTTACTTTGCATTGCTTTTTTATTGAAATTTCAAACATTGCTGACAGGACAACTTTACCAGGTAAATAAGGAAGAGGCATCAACAGGTTATGATCAGGTAAGATCATCGTGACAGCTGTGATGAACAGAGGAAGAACAATGTGGAATCCAGTGCAAATGTAGCTCCTGTAAAAATACAATAAAGTCCATTTCGGGTGAATTTGTAGCGGGGGGGTTGTTTAACATCATCGGCTGAAAATAAATGTAATATCTATAAAACCATAACAGCACAAACAAAACTTTAAACAGCACTAACGAAGCACAAACAAACAACCATCTCCACTCGATTTAGAGGAAGTGGGGGGCTGTGTGACGTCATCGGCTGAAAATAAATCTTGTAATATCTATAAAACCATAACAGCACAAATGATAGTTTTAATTGCACAAACCAGCACTAACGTAGCACAAACAAACGCCACCATTTCGGTTAAATTTGGAGTAAGTGGGGGGCTGAGTGACCTCTGAATGACCTATAAAAGAATTGTTAATAACTCAATAACTATAATAGCACAAACGACAATTTTAACGGCACTAACCAGCACTAACGAAGCACAAACAAACACCACTATTTCGGCGAATTTTGGAGCAAGTGGGGGGCTGGCTGACCTCAGAATGACCTTTCGAAGAATTGTTAATAACTCAATAACCATAATAGCACAAACGACAATTTTAACGGCACTAACCAGTACTAACGAAGCACAAACAAACGCAACCATTTCCGCTCGATTTAGAGGAAGTGGGGGGCTGCGTGACGTCATCGGCCGAAAATAAATCTTGTAATATCTATAAAACCATAATAGCACAAACGACAATTTTAATTGCACAAACCAGCACTAACGAAGCACAAACAAACGCAACCATTTCGGTGAATTTTGGAGCAAGTGGGGGGCTGGCTGACCTCAGAATGACCTTTCAAAGAATTGTTAATAACTCAATAACTACAATAACACAAACGACAATTTTAATTGCACAAACCAGCACTAACGAAACACAAACGAATGAGAATATTTATCCAGAGATTTTCGTTGGGTGGGGGGCCAACTTCACGCAGGTTTTTTGAAACTGTCTAATTTGCACAATGTACAAAACTGTATTTGCACTACAATCATTTATATATATCCATAAACATATATTTTTATGCCTCCATGTTTGAACCCATAACTTTTAAAACAGGACATGTTCCACAGACTCAGTAAGTGAACCTCAGATCTGGTCCAGATCCACCAACAGGGTTTTCAGCTCAGTCAGTCCTAACTTGGCGTTCTATGTCCAAACTAAAGTTAGTCCTGTTGAACCGTCGGTGTCACATGGTCTTTTTCTTCAGTCTCTGGTTCAGACACTGGCAGGAGAATCACACTAAACCTGATCAATGAAAACCTGTTGTAGTGGGACCTGGTCCTGGATGATCCTGGATCAGAGTCCAGGGTTGGTTCCTGGTCCATTGAACACCTTTGTATCATATGTTGTGAGTGCAGATGGTGAGGACACACATTGTTAGGACAGAGCTGTTGGTTTCATCCAAATGTGGATGAGATCAACTAAACCCAGTGAGTGTGAAGCTCCAAACAGACTGAGATGTGGACTCTCTGGGATCAGCAGGACCAGGACACCTGTCCCACTACAGGGGGTCATGTGACTCATGATGGCGTCCGTGTGGACGGACATAATGTGAGCTCATTGTTGATGTTTGGTCCACAGAGCGGAGCAGCAGAGCTCAGAGGTTCCCAGTGATCCACAGCATCCGACTCAGCCGGACTCCACATGTGAGGTGTGTACTGGTCCAACATCTACTGGTCCATCTGTTCTGTCCAACCAATAATGTCCAATGCTGATGCAGTCCAGTTTATTCATGTGGAACTCTTCAGGAGGTTTTTGTCTTTGATATAAAATGAATGATGTTGATGTAATGTGTCAAACATTTGGACAGAAGGTTCATTAAACCTGAGGATTACGTTGATGAACAGGTTCATGATCACATCAGATACAGATCTGGGCCTGTATTCCTACAGATTCTGAGAATCCTCTCACAGAGCTCCTAACTTCACCTAAAAATTCCTAGCAAGGAGTATTATCTTAGGAGTGATTCCAGAACACTGTGAGAACTCTGAGCAAGGAATGGACACAAACTCCTGTTAGTGAGGAGGTGTGGTCCACCTGCTGATAGGTACGAGTCATCATTTCAAAAGCTGGGATTGGTTGATCCTAAAAGCTAGAAAAAATATATACTTTTGGTGATAATGGGCAAAGGATGGACCCTCAAATGGATAAAGTTAATCATAGAATCTAATCTTATGAAGACTGTGTAATTAAAAATAATATTTCACATAAAAGAAAATATCTGTTAAATGAATAGTAAGCTATACTTTAAAATTATCCGACAAAATGTGTGAAAAAACTCACTTGCATTTGCACAGTATTCACATAGTGATAGTTCTATTTATTTGCTCATATTAATTGGCATGTTGGTAATTTTTACACTTTCAGCTTTCAACATTTCAACTCAATTTGGTCTGAACGAGGGTAAAGTGTCTGAGCTTTCATCAGTGTCTGTGATTACTGAGCGTCCTCAGGAGGTTGTGACCCTGCAGATGGAGGGTTGGGACTAACCCTAACCCTAACCCTAACCCTGCAGATGGAGGGTTGGAACTAACCCTAACCCTAACCCTGCAGATGGAGGGTTGGGACTAACCCTAACCCTAACCCTAACCCTGCAGATGGAGGGTTGGGACTAACCCTAACCCTAACCCTGCAGATGGAGGGTTGGGACTAACCCTAACCCTAACCCTGCAGATGGAGGGTTGGGACAGACCCAGGTCATCTCTGCTGCATTGGTGCATTTTCCCTGTTGTCAAAAACCTCAGTGTTGGGATGACTTTCATTTGGGTGGTGTTGCACTGTGGCATTGGGTTGGAGAAGTAAGAGCATCTGGAATGAGATCAACCACAAACAGGATTCTGCACCATCCACACTGTAAAAAAAAATCTGTAATTTAACAGATTTTCACCATTTATTTTACAGATTTTTCCTGTATTTTTAAGATACAGGAAAATATCAACAAAATGATAAAAATGGACTGATTTTACACGTCAAATGTAAAATAACACAACAAAACTGTAACTGAATAACCATAAAATTTCAGTGTTTAAAAAGAATTTTTTTTCTTTTTTCACAGAAAAATAGTTAAAATACATTTGCAAATGTATCATAATTTCACAAATATTTATTTTCTATTTATGAGATTAAACTGATAATTTAAAGTTTAATACTGTAAAAAAAAAAAAATAAAACAAGATAAAATTACTGACAATTAACCGTAACAGAAGTATTTGTTCTGTCAGTTGAACCAGACTTGTTTGTTAATTGACAAATATCTTGTGTAATTACAGGAGGTTTCACATCAAAACTGTTGAATAAATGTATTTTTGTGAATGTATAACATGTATAAGCACTGATAAACTGTCCAAATACAGTTTTTATCAGTGGATTGGACAACTGAGTCTCATTGAAAATTATTTATATATATATATTTATTTATTGGTAATTTGATTGTTTTAATACATGTAAATATTCCTTATTAAACATTAAAAAGTCAAAAAAATATGCGAAATGTTAAATAAAGTTAGGGCAAAAAGCTGTTTTTTAGTTATGGAAAATTAACGTATTTTTATGAAATGGTTATTGTCCATTTTTTCGGCACCCCTGCTGCCGGAATACTACCATTTTTTTTTTTTTTTTTTACAGTGCCATATGTACCGTTTCATTAATTCACTGTCATCCAGGGTTTGCAGAATCTCCCTCCTGCCTCTTCCATTTTGTCCTCTGCTTAGGGAACTCCTCTTCCCCTTAGAAGTCCTCTTCCTGCTCTGAACAGATCTCATCTTAGGAGCTCTCTTAAGGGCTAGGATTCTTTAGGAATAGCTTTTATCTTTACTAGGATCGACTCTTCATTTTTAGGGGAAATTCTAAGAAAACATCATGGTTTTAAGAATTTTCTTAGAATTTGCCACTAGGAGCAACTCTTTGCACTAAGAACCTTTAGGAATACAGGCCCTGGTTGTTGAAGGTGAACATGTTCTTTTGGATCTTCACAGAAAACACAGATGGCAGCACTTAAAGAAAGTCTGTTGAAAATTCTGGAGGATTTGAAAGATGATGAGTTTAAAAAGTTCAAGTTTCACTTGGAAAATGAAGAACCACGAATCCCAGTGAGTAAACTGGAGAACGCAGACCGGATAGACACAGTACGTCTGATGGTCCAGACCCACTGCACAAATACTCAGAAAGTCACCTTAAGGTTTCTGGAGAAGATGGGCAGGACTGATCTGGTGCAGAAACTTCCAGAAGGCATCCTACGATCTAAAGGTCAGTCATTAATAAGTAAGAGGTTCCATATTTCATTCCCTGTGACACATTAAACAGAAGGACAGTGGTCATGTTGTTTCCATCCGTTCAGACCCAGTAGAATTCTGTGAATATTCAGAGTCTGTCCTGGTAACATTCAAACCCCTCAGAGCATCAGTTTACAGATCAGTTCAATCTGTGAAGGCAGTCGTCATCTGGGTTTGGAGAAGTCAAAAATCTAAGAACTCAACACAGAGTTTAGTCAAACTAAAAAAAAACAGTCAATTCAAACTGTGGATGAAGCAGAACTGTATTACACAGACATTAAGCTTTATTTATTTATTTATTTATTTATTTATTTATTTATTTATTATTATTATTATTATTATTATTATTATTATTATTATTATTATTATTATTATTATTATTATTATTACTGGATCAAATGGACAGATAATATAAACTAAAACATAATCAGCTGTTCTATCAGAATCCACTCATGTAGTTTTCTCACTTGTTCACAGTCATTCTCACTAATGTGATTTGTGAGGTCTCAGTGACCGTTGACCTTTTTCCACCTCAATGCCAAGTGACCGTTTGGTCCAGATTTAACTGAAGTGTGTCAAAGCCTTCCTTAGATGTGGTCTTTTAAAGGTAACTGTCGACAGACTGACCTTTTCCTGTGGATCTCAAATGAAAGTGAAGCAGCTGTCAGTCTGTTGGAAAGGTTCAACTACAGTCAAAGACACAAGAGACTCTGAAAACACACACAGGTGAACACACCAAGTGGAAGGAGGACACTTTCCACCACAGTCTTCTAGTCCAAGCAGGTCCTCATTCAGTCCCTGGAAACCTCCAGTAGATCAGCTGTTATTCTTTCACTGTGGGATTGGACCGTTTTTCCAGTGGTCATTTTCAGCTCCAGAACAGTTTCCTTCTACGAAACCGGGACCTTAACATATGTTTGGTCTCAGTCATAACACTGTAGTGTCCAAATACGGACATGTGAGAATAACTGAGTCATTCCTATTAAATACAGCTGACTTTCTCATTGAACTACCTAGTGGTATTTGACTAAATGGACATGAATGAACCTGATGGATGACGTCCATGTGTAGAGTTTGGATCAGAGGAAAAACAGTGACTGAAGTCAAATGGATGAAACTGATGAAACTACTGCCGACATGACTGTGAATATTTTTACAGCTGTGTTTGTTGTAGATAAAAGGGTTTAAAGGACATTCCAAATGAACAAAGATGATATTCAGGATTAAAGATTAATGATGATAGAAAACTACAGAGAGGACAAAGTGTTGTTAATAAGGTGGATTTAGTTTGTTTGAATAATTGATTATTGAAGACATTGAAGGGTTCTTCATGTACAAATACACATGATGAACATACTTGAACAGTTCAACTCTACTGTCCTCCAGGTGAATGTCATGGATATGACAGAAGACACATGAACTATAAACTGATCTAATGAGAGGAAATGAATGATTGGACCTGAATACACACAGAATCTGGAACAGAATGATATGATACTAGAAGTGGGGGTGGGGGGGCTTTTTCAGGAAAATTTTCACATTCAACTTTAGCCCTGATTTTCTGATGCTACAAGATGTTCTAAGCACTCCTGTGTAATTTTGTGGAAATTTTCATCCAAACCCCCCACCCCGAAAATTACTTTTCAACCCTGAAAACATAGGTTTTTTGGCAACTTTCAAACCTTCTTCACTTTTGATAAAGTACAATGTAACAATCTGCTCATCCTGGTCCCAAATGTTTTTTTGTGAAACATGTCATGTCTTAAGAGTGCTTTGCACTACAAAAGGTGTAGAGTTAAGGTCAAATTATAGGTCAGAGGTCACCCAAACATCACACATCTATTTACCACAAACAACTTCCATTCAATAAGACATATTAAACACAACTATTTACATAATGTATTCTCCATATAGACATGTCAAAAATAACAAACGGTAGTTTCACATGACTTTGACATTTACATGTACAGACCTGATCAAACTCTTAAGACCAGTTGAAAAATAGCTAGAATTTACCTTTTGCACATTTAGATCTTAATGAGGTTTTAAGTAGAGCTACAATATACAAAAGCAAGAAGGGGGAGTGAGACAAAAAGCACTTTGAAAAAG
This sequence comes from Sphaeramia orbicularis, assembly GCF_902148855.1. Classification (NCBI taxonomy): domain Eukaryota; kingdom Metazoa; phylum Chordata; class Actinopteri; order Kurtiformes; family Apogonidae; genus Sphaeramia; species Sphaeramia orbicularis. The sequence continues at coordinate 80,760,999 of NC_043968.1, forward strand.
TCATTTATTGAAAACAACAAGTAAACTGAAATAGGCTGTTTATCAGCTGATCAAAAGTTTAAGACCATCGCTCAAAAAATTACAAAAAACTCTCCAAACCAGAACAAAAAATAGTAGGACTCAGTAATGAGTAGCTCCACCGTTCTTGTTAATCACTTCAAAAATTCGTTTGGGCATGCTTGATGCGAGTGTTTCCAGGAGGCTGGTGGGAACATTGCTCCAAGTGGTGAAGATGGCTTCACGAAGGGCATCAACTGTGTGGAACTGATGGCCATTTTTATAAACTTCCCTTGCCATCCATCCCCAAATGTTCTCTATGGGATTTAAATCAGGGGAACATGCGGGATGGTCCAAAAGAGTGATGTTATTCTCCCTGAAGAAGTCCTTGGTCAAGCGAGCATTGTGAACTGCAGCGTTGTCCTGTTTTTAAACCCAGCTGTTCCCACACAGACCAGGGCCCTCAGTCATGAGGGATGCCCGCTGCAACATCTGCACGTAACCAGCCGCCGTTTGACGACCCTGCACCACCTGAAGCTCCAGTGTTCCACTGAATGAAAAAGCACCCCAGATCATGATGGACCCCCCTCCACTGTGCCGGGTAGAAAACATCTCAGGTGGGATCTCCTTGTCATGCCAGTAACGTTGGAAGCCATCTGGACCGTCAAGGTTAAATTTTTTCTCATCAGAGAATAAAACTTTTTTCCACCTTTCAATGTCCCATGTTTGATGCTCCCTGGCAAAGTCTAAACGGGCAGTTTTGTGGCGTTGTAGGAGACGAGGTCTTTGAATTCGTTTTTTGTTTTTGAAACCCTTTTCCCGCAGATGCCGTCTGATGGTTATTGCGCTGCAGTCGGCACCAGTAAGGGCCTTAATTTGGGTCGAGGACCGCCCTGTGTCTTGACGGACAGTCAATCGGATCCTCCGGCTAAGCGCAGGTGTCATTTTTTTGGGTCTACCACTTGACTTTTTTGTTCCATAATGCTCAGGATCTGTCAAAAAATTTAGAATGACTGTCTTACTGCGTCCAACCTCAGCAGCAATGGCACGCTGCCAGAGGCCTCGCTTATGCAGCTCGACGATCCGACCACATTCAAGAAGAGAAAGCTTCTTAGCTTTAGCCATCAGGAGGGCATGACCATGTGAATGCCCGACAGAAAATGAGAATTTTGAGCAGATTTTGGCTTTTATAGCCTGCGGTCTTAAACTTTTGATCAGCTGATAAACAGCCTATTTCAGTTTACTTGTTGTTTTCAATAAATGACTTTTTCAAAGTGCTTTTTGTCTCACTCCCCCTTCTTGCTTTTGTATATTGTAGCTCTACTTAAAACCTAAGATCCAAATGTGCAAAAGGTAAATTCTACCTATTTTTCAACTGGTCTTAAGATTTTGATCAGGTCTGTATATGTCCTGTTGTGGGCGACACAGTGGTGCAGTGGATAGACCTGGTGCCACACAGACAGAAGGTCCTGGGTTCCATTTCAACACCAGTCCATGGGGGTGGGACCTTTCTGTGTGGAATTTGCATGTTCTCCCCGTGTCTGCGTGGGTTCTCTCCGGGTACTCTGGCTCCTCCCACCATCCAAACACATGCTCTGATAGGTTAACTGGTTAATCTAAATCACCCATAGGTGTGAATGTGACAGTGATTGTTTGTCTCTATATGTTCAGTCTGTGATGAACTGGTCACATGTCCAGGGTGAACCCCGCCTTCACCCATAAGTAGCTGGGATAGGCTCCAAGTGACCTAGTGAAGATAAAGCGGGTTCAGAAAATGAATGAATGAATGACGTGTTAGTGATTCCCACCAAAATGTGTGCTAGTGTTTCCCTCCACAATAATGGCAGCAAATTCAAATGGAATGTACATGCTGCAATATTTAGTCTCTAATGTGGCTCTGAAAGGGCCAAAGGCCTTGGGGGATCCCCCCAGGAAACCAGAGGGAAGAGAACTGAGGACAGATCAGATAAATGTCAGAATGGTCTGAATTATTGAAAAAACTAGGCATTTTGGTGACCTTTAACCTACAACATGACCTTGACATTAGACTGTTCATAGTACAAAGTACTCTGACCATACAATAAGACACTGACAAGATCATCAAATGTCCCATCATCAACATATTTACACATTGCACTGCACAAAAGAGTGCAGAAGCTGTGAAAGTTGGGATTTTCAGAGTTAAAGTAATTTTCAGGGTGTGTGTGTGTGTGTGTGTGTGGGGGGGGGGGGGGGCGAAAATTAAAAAAAAAAATTAAACAGGAGTGTTTAGAACATCTTGCAGCATCAGAAAATCAGGGCTAATGTGGTATTTGATATAACCCCCCCCCACACACACACACACACACACACACACTAGAAGAAATGGGAACACTCCCCTTCCATTTGTGTTTGGAACATCCTCTGAATTGTCTTCTTTGTCTTCACTCAGAGAGCATTGACCGGTGTCGGCGAAAACTGAAGGTTAAGCTGAAGGAGAAGTTTGAGTGTGTGTTTGAGGGCATCACTAAAGCAGGAAACCCCAAAACCCTCCTGAACCAGATCTACACAGAGCTCTACATCACAGAGGGAGAGGCTACAGAGGTCAACCAGGACCATGAGGTCAGACAGATTGAAACAGCATCCAGGAACCCACACAGACCACCAACAACCATCACATGTACAGACATCTTTAAAACATCACCTGACAGAAATCAGCCAATCAGAACGGTGCTGACAAGGGGCGTGGCCGGCATCGGGAAAACAGTGTCCACACAGAAGTTCAGTCTGGACTGGGCTGAAGACAAAGCCAACCAGGACATCCACTTCATATTTCCATTCACCTTCAGAGAGCTGAATGTGCTGAAACACAAGAAGTTCAGCTTGGTGGAACTGGTTCATCACTTCTTCACTGAAACCAAAGAAGCAGGAATCTGGATCTATGAAGACCACCAGGTGGTGTTCATCTTAGACGGTCTGGATGAGTGTCGACCTCCTCTGGACTTCAACAACACTCAGATCCTGACTGATGTGACAGAGTCCAGCTCAGTGGATGTGCTGCTGATGAACCTCATCAGGGGAACCTGCTTCCCTCTGCTCGCCTCTGGATAACCACACGACCTGCAGCAGCCAATCAGATCCCTGAAGTGTTTCATGGCATGGTGACTGAGGTCAGAGGGTTCACTGACCCACAGAAGGAGAAGTACTTCAGGAAGAGGTTCACAGATGAAGAACAGACCAACACAATCATCTCCCACATCAAGACGTCACGAAGCGTTCACATCATGTGTCACATCCCAGTCTTCTGCTTGATCACTGCTAGAGTTCTGGAGAATATGTTGAAGACCACAGACAGAAGAAAACTGCCCAAGACCCTGACTCAGATGTACATCCGCTTCCTGGTGGTTCAGGCCAAACTGAAGAACGTCAAGTATGATGGAAGATCTGGGAAAGATTTACCCTGGAGTCCAGAGACCAGGAAGATGATTGAGTCTCTGGGAAAACTGGCCTTTGAGCAGCTGAAGAAAGGAAACCTGATCTTCTATGAATCCGACCTGACAGAGTGTGGCATCGATATCAGCTCAGCCTCAGTGTACTCAGGAGTGTTCACAGAGGTCTTCAAAGAGGAGAGCGGACTGTACCAGGACCAGGTGTTCTGCTTCATCCATCTGAGTGTCCAGGAGTTTCTGGCTGCTCTTCATGTCCATCAGACCTTCACCAACACTGGAGTCAATCTGCTGCCAGAAAGAACATCTGTTTGGTCTAAACTATTCATGGACAAACCAGTCAGGTTCTACCAGACCGCTGTGGACCAGGCCTTACAGAGTCCAAATGGACACCTGGACCTGTTCCTGCGCTTCCTCCTGGGTCTATCACTGCAGACCAATCAGAGTCTCCTACACGGTCTGGTGAAACCAACAGGAAGCAGCTCAAAGACCAACCAGAAAACTGTAGAGTACATCAAGAAGAAGATCAGTGAGAATGTGTCTGCAGAGAGAAGCATCAACCTGTTCCACTGTCTGAATGAACTGGAGGATGGATCTCTGGTGGATCAGATCCAACAGTACCTGAGATCAGGACGTCTGTCCACAGAACAACTGTCTCCTGCTCAGTGGTCAGCTCTGGCCTTCGTCTTACTGTCATCAGAAAAAGACCTGGATGTGTTTGACCTGAAGGAATACTGTGGTTCAGAGGAGGTTCTTCTGAGGCTGCTGCCAGTGGTCAAAGCCTCCAACAAAGCTCTGTGAGAACAAACAGTTGGATCAAACATCTCAAATATGGATCTATCATTTCAAGCAGATCAATAACTTTATACTCATGTCTTTTGTTTTGTCCAGACTCAGTGGCTGTAACCTGTCAGACAGAAGCTGTGAAGCTCTGTCCTCAGTTCTCAGATCCCAGTCCTGTAGTCTGACACATCTGGATCTAAGCAACAATGACCTGAAGGATTCAGGAGTGAAGATCCTGTCAGATGGACTGAAGAGTCCAGGATGCAGACTGGACACTCTCAGGTCAGGGTTCAACACAGAACACAACACATCATTTCAATGTTTGTCTGCAGTTGTTGGATGGATTGAACTTGTCAGTGGTTGTTTGTGTTGAACTCCAGACCAGTTCTACTGATCTTCAAGTGTGTTCAGAGTCTGGAACTCATAGACTTTACACATTGAAGTCCTGTTGGTGAAGTCCCATGCATTCACAGACTCGGTTCAATGACTCCAACTCCACTCATCTCCATCCTCAGTTGATGGATGTGATGTTTTGTGTTGCAGATTGTCAGGATGTCTGATCACAGAGGAAGGATGTTCTTCTCTGGTCTCAGCCCTACAGTCCAATCCGTCCCATCTCAGACTGCTAGACCTGAGCTACAACCATCCAGGAGCCTCAGGACAGGAGCTGTGTGCTCTAGTGGAGGATCCACACTGGAGACTGGACACTGTCAGGTATGGACTGAGCTGATGCATCCACAGATAATGGCAGATAGAACAGGTAGAGCTGACAGGAACCATCTGTCAGAGCTGGGATCCATCCTGTATGAAGGTCCAGCCCATGTTCACAGACAAACACACTCAGTCAGTGATTCAGAAGGAACCATTTAGTGGATGTGAACAGAAAAGCTTCAGTGGATCACAGTGATGGAATGTCCATGTTTCCAGCTGACCTCTGACCCTCCTCCTCCTTTCAGGTTGGATCCTGCTGGAGTCCGATGGGTGACACCAGGTCCATGTAGACGTAAGTGTGATTTGATTAGATGGATTGAAAGCAACCTGAACCCAAAGTGGGACCTGGTTCCACATTGTAAACATCTGAGGTGTTCATGAAGACAGTCAGTTTAGTGGAAGGATGAGCTGATAGCTGATTGGTCAGGACTGGTACCACATGGACCCACATACCCTGAGCAGTGAGTCCTCAGGTCCAGTCCCAGACTATTTAGTGCAGATCAGAGCTCTAGTGTCTTTCTGCACATTTACAGTCTGTACTGTCACTGTGGGACAAAGAATGAAATGGACAAACAATAATCCAGGGGCCATTCTCCATCTGAACATGGATGGATTTCATTCTGAACGTCTGTCTGAACCACTGCATCAACACAAAAACCATTAAAGCCAGAAAAACAACAACAATTCAAGCAAACACAAAATACTAGCACTCCTAAAACAAAGCAATTCCAGTCTGTGGTTCGTTCCAGTCTCTTCTATTTGGATTCTTCAACTCAATCCAACATTTGTCCCATCTGTGTTTTTAGTCCATTTCCACATTTCAGTCCTGTGCTGGATCCATGAAACCAGTTGGTTCCAGTGGGCCGTCCTTCACTGGTCCATTTGTGTTGTTGGTTTGTTTCCTGCTGTCAACATGATTGTAAACACACACATTTGATGGGAGCCCTGAAGCTGTTGGGACATGTGAGCCCAGTCCAAACCATGACACAAACATTCAACCTTCATGTTGAACACTGGCTCCATCCTCTAGTTGTCTTCAATGCAGATTCCTGCTCATAAACCTCAGAATGGTTTTGTGTGTCAGCTCCATCCAGCCTCTCTCTGGACTGTTTGGATGATGCTCTGATCAAATCCATGCACACATTTGGACACTTCCACTCACTTGTTCTTTTCAACACTTCCTTTAATGGTTCACATATTGAATTGATCCAAACCTGGGGCTCAAATCCATCATTTGTCCCATTCTTTGTGTTTGTGTCAAGAACTGAAAATCTGTTCAATACCATTTGATTTTCTGTTTGACAAAGAAGGAAAATCCAGTCCTTTAGAAATGTTGAATCTGCTGTTTCTGATCAGGAAAATCAAACAGGAAAATCCAATCCACTCTGTTTTTATTGAACGTCTGTTGGTGAAAATGTGCTCAGAAACAACAGATCTGTCTAGAAAACACTGGATTGATCTGTTTTTGATCAGTATTGATCAGAGTCAGACTCACACATGATCCATCCATCAATAACAGTTGAATTGAACCCAGTCATGTGATCAGACTGTCAGTCAATCAGCTGATCACTGATCAATAACTGCAGCTGTTTTGTGTTTTCTTCTGTCCATCAGATTTCTGTGAACTCACCCTGGATCCAAACACAGCGAACAGAAAACTGAAACTGTCTGAAAACAACAAGAAGGTGGAACGAGTGGAGGAGGGTCAGTCATATCCTGATCATCAGGACAGATTTGAGTACTGGGAACAGGTGATGTGTTCAACTGGTCTGACTGGTCGCTGTTACTGGGAGGTCCAGTGGAGTGGAGGGGTTTTTATATCAGTGACTTACAGAGGAATCAGAAGGAAAGGAAAGAGTGATGACTGTGTGTTTGGAAGAAATGATCAGTCCTGGAGTCTGTGGTGTTATGGAGGTAAATACAGGGTCTGGCATAAAAAAGAACGCACACCCCTCCCTCAGTCCTCCTCCTCCTCCTCCTCCTCCTCCTCCTCCTCCTCCTCCTCCTCCTCCTCTTCCTCCTCCTCCTCTGGTACAGTCTCAGTGTATGTGGACTGTCCTGCTGGATCTGTGTCCTTCTACAGAGTCTCCTCTGACAAACTGATCCACCTGCACACCTTCAAAACCACATTCACTGAACCACTGTTTGGAGGATTTGGACTGTGGACACCAGGATCCACAGTGTGTTTGTGTGATGTGTAGTTGTGTTGTGTATTTGTGTAGTTGTTTAGTGTCCATAAAATGGTTGTGTTCAAATCAGTGTCATTTGAACACAGTTGTGTGTGAGTTGATGCTCTACAAATACACAAACATTTAGAAACACCAAGAACATAAATCAGCCTCAGTTCTTCAACAGTTGTCTTGTTTCTTTGGATGCTTTCTATGTTTATAAAATTAGAAATGAATCCAACCAGTAGTTTGACAGAAGAATTGCTCATGAAGACGACGCCTCCACAATAACTCATCTGTGTGCATTTTTTCCACAGTGAGAGGATTAGGACTGTAGACTGAAAATGACAATTCCAGTAAAGGAGCGCATTTACAGAAGAAAGACAGAATGTTGCATCCAATTCTCTTTTTTCTCCATATATTCTCCCTTTATTTTGTGTCCATGTCCATTTGCATAAACAGCTGTTTCTCAGTGGAATTCCAGTCTTTGAGTCCTAAAGGCTCATGAGTGTCATGTGTGTGAGTCTTCCTTCATGGACACTTCAGCAGCTGAACACAAGAGGGCGCCGTCATCCTGTTCAAACACATCCACTCAGTCTGTGCATTTTCAATCCACATGTCTGTAGATTCCATCCAAAACTCCTGCTGTGTCTGCCACATATGAGGAGGAATTACTGCTGTTAAAGATCACACTCACACATGAGTCCATTTTATGGACTTGGACTTTGAACAAAGAGTGAATTCATGTGAAAATCATCTGTTTTTTCACATGTTGATGCTTTTGTTTGAATAAATGCAGATCAAACTCAATCCTTTACTCATGCAGATTATTGTCCATTTTTCATCAGATGTAAAATGACAAATAAAAGCATCTGAATTGAAGCTTTAGTTTGTGTTTTTTCTCAACATTAACAGGATACTTCTCAGTGACTTTTCCTCCCTTATGAAACAAAATATATGGCAATATATTGAAAAATATAATGCATTATATTAAAAAATACATTTTCATATATGGGAAAGTAGTGCATATATTTTCCAATATACTGCAATATATGCTTTAATCATATAGTGATACATATAAAACATATATTGCAATGAAGACAAAAACTGCCCTATATTTTTACATATAGTTTTATTGAAACTCAATTTCTTTCCATTGACACAAGTTTACATAAAGCAGATATTTATCAACACTTACATTACCTGGTACGCATAATAACATATTTCATTAAAATATGCATTGTGATATATATGAAAATAAGTGTTAATTGAAAAAAATGCTCAATAAGATGCCTTGTCAGTCATTTTGGCAACATAGGATGAAAAAGATGTGATTTTATACCTTAATGGGCTGAGTAGAGTTTCCAACTTCTACTTATAAACACAGCTGTGTATATGAATTTTACACACTCACTTTGATACTTGTCAGTGCGTACAAAAGTGCAGTTCAACCTGGTAAGCGACTGTGAAACAGCAAGTCACAAAAGGATATTGTCTATTCAATCGGTGCATTCTTTTTTACCTTGAGATTATGTATCCTGGTCTGGTATAGTATTTGTGAACGCAACACATGGACCAATGCAAAAGCAGAAACTTTTGAACCAGCGAATGACAGCCAATCACAGCACAGTAATACTAGCCAATGACAGCACAATAGGGCGGGAGTAGGCAGGCAGTGCAGCGGTCTTGGGAAAAGGGGGGAAAAGACCGCTAAAATACAAAACTGTCTAAGATTCGGTATGCCCTTGTGTTTTGGACTAATGGACCTGACAAGGATGCACGTAGTATCATACCAACAAAATGGATAATTGACCCGACGGATATTTCAAAGACATTTTGTGGAATGTCGCATAGCTAACACGAAGAAGCCTGTCAACGGATGGGAAGTTGAGTGTGCGGTGGTGATACAGTTAGCAGGTAAGTTCAACTGTAAACTAGCATGCTAAATGTGACATTAATCTTGTTTGTAATTAGTAAATTATTTGATCTTAGATGTATTTTGCAGAGTGCAGGGTTTCTGCTGGTAAGGTTTTGCCTACTGCCGTACTGCCCGTACCCCCATAGCATGATAAGTAGGACGGAAAGTGACGCACGCGTGGTTACCGACCGAAACGCACGCGCGTGCACACACATACACACTGCGCGCGTGCGGCGGAGCCCCCCCCACCCTCCACACACACACACACACACACACACCGACCGAAAGGCACGCGTGTGTAACCCCCACACACACGGCCCGTGCACGGACCGAACCGAACCGAGATTACATATTTATTTGTACAAAAAGACCTACATATTGTCGTTTTTGTTAACTAACTGCTACTCAATTATCTCTGCTGGAGTGAGATACCGCCAAACTTTTGATTTAGGGAATTTTACAGAAAATAAAATGCTATTGCCTGATCTGAACCTTCATAACAGGCAAGAAAATACTTAAGTGTCAAAAAAGGGGTAACAGAGAAACCAAACTTGGGGCCAGCCACTTGGTGCCTGCTGCTCATTCATTAAAACATACCCTTTGCTGGCCAGTGTGTGAAATACAGCAAAAGTATAACATCCAAGTGAAGTACTTATTCCCCTTCATATTACATTTTAAATTTTTTCCCTAGAGATTCCAGCCATGTTAATGGACATGAGAACAGTTTTCACCAAGAATAATTCCTCCAAAGATCCCAACATCTCTGAGATTCTAAGTGAGGGGGAAACTGTGACACCTTCCAAACAGAAGTAAGTCTTTTTGCAATTGGGTAGAAATTAAACCATAAAATAGCATTCTGTTGCTTGTGGTGATTTTCTTTGTATTTTGTTTTTCTTTTTATAATAAGATGAAACGGGGATGATGGCACCACCACTGTCTCAACCCATTGTTGGGAGACAGCAAATGCACAAAATTCCCCCAGTGGGATGGCACGAGTGCTGCTGATGGGCCTTGTCAGTGTTGATGTTCTCCTGAAGTCCAACCTGACCCAACCCCTGATCCCACAGCAGAGCAACAACAGGCTCTTGATGGGGAAAAAAGTGCAAGCTTTACTTGGTAAGATATCCAATATTTTCAGAGCCGCCAGCAAGTTTTGGGGTGTGTGTATTATATAATACATTATTTGGACAGCTATTATACATTTTAAGGACAAGTAGCCTTCTGAGGTTGATAGTAGTAGTTCGAATCAGATGAGCACCTAATGTCAAAATCATTGCAAATGACTTTAGGACACACATCATGGATTACGCAAATCTAAGAATACCAGCTCAGTAGAGTATTGTTTGACTTGAGTCAGCAGCATATGAATATGCTTAAACCTCAGTTAAATGCAGGTCCTCTTGTAAAAATAGCATAACCAAATCAGTGAAATTTAGTAAGATATAATTCAATACAGATTAGTCTGGTACTGATTCCATCTCTGAAAATTTGTGTCACGGTAGACATAGACTGTAGTCAAATGACTGTTTCTCAGTGTTGGGATTGGTGCCCCTGAGAGGGTCATAAGATAATTTCCAGGGGTCTCCAAATAGTTGTGAAGGAAAAAAATCAAATATTTATCCATTACATTGCCTGTACAGATATATCTTTTGCCTCAAAATACATTTAATTGAATTGATTTAGGAGAATCAAAGAGCGCAGATATATGAACACTGATTGGACACAAAAAAACCCCTCATTTTGGCACTTTCAGAATAACATGAGTGGTATCGCAGCTTAAAGTGGTTGAGAACTACTGATCTATATTTGCCAATTATTTATCACCAAGCAGCATGTAGTGTAGCAGGCCCCTGTTCAATTTGTGTGCAGTAAATAAATACATTCACATTAAAATGCTTCTGTAGATTTCACTGAGGGGATTGTCACTGTCATATCCAGGTTTTTGGATTGTCTGAGAGCATTTGGATCCAGGGCTATGAGTTCATATGACAGTTTACAGTTTTGTTCATATTTATCAGGGTTTGTCATGACTTGATAGGATTTCCTGTTGTACTGCTTTAAGGCCAATATTAACTTTGATATCTCACAATCTCTTGGGTAGATTTCCATTAAAAATGATTGGCACAAAAAGAATGAACCATTAAACTATAAATATAGTGACCTCATGTCCTGTCCTGTCCACTGTTAGTGCCACCTTCAGGCCAAAATGTATAAACTATTCAATTATCTGCATTCCTCTTTTATTTGCCAAGCTCACTGACATTTTAATTTATTATGGATATTGTCATATCTATTTGTTATTGCACTGTTCTACAGATGCAGTTGGAAACCACCATCCAGGAACCAAGGGATCAGATGTAAGAAAATCCATCAACACAAGAATCTGTGAGTTAAGGCACCAAGTGAAGACAAAAATAAGATGGACTGTTAAATAGGATAACTGACTGTTTACTTTGGTCCTTTCCTTCTTTTATTCTTTCAATGTTCTGGACTATTTCTTTGATCAATGATCATCTTTAAATATGTGTGATTGTGAGAGTTAAGGCATTAAAATGTAGTCAATGTATGAGTATTAATTTTTTTACTACATGGTTTCCTGATGCTGTATTGAGTTGGACGCCACAATTTTATTTCCTATGCAGGGCCTTGTTTTAATGTTTAATTGGATTATGTTTACATAAGGGTAGGGAAGGAAATTCTAGAGACAGTAGTTGATGAATGAGTCTAATTCCCAGGTTGCAAAATACCAACTTTTTGGTTTTCACTTTCTGGCTGAATTGAGAACCTGGGAATGACACCCACCAATCAGTTATCTTTTTCCAGAATGCCTTCCCTACCAAGGCAGAATAAGTATGAAGTCTGACAATATGGTGTTGGTTCTGAGATGGTGTATTGTATTACGGTTACCATTACCATGGGCGTATGGTTTAAAAAAATTAAAGATGATTTCGATTTTAGTTTTGATGAGTCTGTATTTTTTTTATCATGTCGCACACTTACATATTACACACATACATGCACTATGTGTATTTTCACATTTATATACAGTTTATAATTGTGTATATTGTACATATATAAAAAAGTGAAGTGTATTACTAAATATATGTAATTATATATTTAGTAATACACTTCACAATATATGTATGTATATATGGGCATATATATACATATATATATATATATATATATATATACACACACACACATATTTTGAAGTGTATTACTAAATATATAATTACATATATTTAATAATACACTAGACAATATATATATGTATATATGCATACATACATTATGAAGTGTATTACTAAATATATAATGACATATTTACATATATAAGTAAATATATTGTCATATATGTTTCAATATATGGAAAGCGGCAATTCCTTATGTATTTTTCAATATATTGTAATATAATACAAATATATTGACACAATATATTATTCTGTATATTTTAAATATAAATATATATTATACAATAATATATTTTTTCAGTCAGTAATATATTGATAGTCAATATATAGAGAAATATATTTTCTTTGCATAAGGGGAGGGTGTCAAGGAACATTTTTCCAAGATCATCAGATACTGGATCAGACACAACTGACACGGCAATAGAATAATAATGTGTTCAATTCATCTGGAAACTGTGTGGTTACAGTTCTGATTCCATTACCTGGAGCTCCTGTCACTCATTTCTTCTAAATTGCTCTGAAATTATATTCATTTGGATTGTTATTACATAATGAACCATGTTATTACTTTTTTTTAAAAAAATAAAAATGTGTAATTTTGTCATAAATGTCTCAAATTGTAATAAGTTACTACATAATGTGAATAAATTGACTCTATAATGCGTTGACGTAGTTGATTCCAAAATGCCTCAGTTTCTTACAGAATGCGGCTTTATTCCAAGATGAGGTGACATTCTTATTCCATTTGGAACTTTTATTACATCATGGGAATTGATGACATCATGCGGCTCAACAGACCCCCCCATCAGGGTAAATCCAGAGGTGGTTCTTCTGAGTGTTGGACACAGTGTGGATCAAAGGAGGCCCATCAGGATCATGTGTTCTGGGACTGAACCAACATGCACCAATACTGGAGGGATATTCACAGGACTTTAATATGGGTCTGCAAGGTTCCTGTTCCCTACAACTGTGGACATCTAGATTTGGCTCATGTCTCAGTACTAGAACGGAGGGAGGATCCAAAAGTATTCCAGGCGCTTTTAGCAGCCGGCAAGAAATGGATTACAAGAAGGAGGTTGAAGCCAACTGCAGCAACATTAGCAGACTGGTACCAGAGCGTCTGGCAAATGTTCAACATGGAAAAATGGACTTACTCCATCAGAATCCACAGGGAGACATTTGAGCAGATTTGGGACAATTGGATTCAGTTTGGATCCTCTAGCCCACAGGTGTCAAACATGCGGCCCGGGGGCCAAATCCGGCCCACCAAAGGGTTCAATCTGGGCCCTGGGATGAATTTGTGAAATGCAAAAATGACACTGAAGAGATGAACAATCAATGATGTTCAAATCATTTGAGCTCCATTCAATCTAAAAGATAGATAGATAGATAGATAGATAGATAGATAGATAGATAGATAGATAGATAGATAGATAGATAGATAGATAGAATGACAGAATGATAGATAGAACGATAGAACAATAGAACTGACTCTGTAAAGCCCTTTGAGATAACCTTGTTGTGATATTGGGCTATACAAATAAAGTTGAATTGAATTGAATTGAATAGAACGATAGAACGATAGATAGATAGATAGATAGATAGATAGAACGATAGAACGATAGATAGAACGATAGATAGAACGATAGATAGAACGATAGATAGAACGATAGATAGATAGATAGATAGATAGATAGATAGATAGATAGATAGATAGATAGATAGATAGATAGATAGATAGATAGAACGATAGAACGATAGATAGATAGTGTTACGGAAAAAATATTACTCTACTAATTCGTCTAACAGTGAGCACAACATTGGTTTGGTGAAATACATTTTGACTGGTTTACCACTGGCTATTGTAGAAAGGATGGGTTTGTCAGATAATGTTCGTCAAAGTAAAATCCCCTTTTCCCAATATAACTAAACTTGTAGTTTCTAAATCTACCAAGAAGTTGTTTACCAAAAAAAAACCCCTAAAGATATCATTGATAACCATTTAAAACATGTGAGTGTGTGTGCGTGGCGTAGGTGTGTGACATCAGTATAGACAGCTGATGTGCAGATGCAGAATGTGGGTTAGTAAGCATGTGTATGACTTCTGCTCCAGGGGAGGGGGAGGAGAGGAGAGAGAGAGAGAGGTGCAGGTGTAGGTGTCTCACAGCCTAGTTGCTTTGGAACCCTTGTTGCCTGTATCCTCTTAGTTGCTTTGGAACCCTTGTTGCCTGTATCCTCTTAGTTGCTTTGGAACCCTTGTTGCCTGTATCCTCCAGGTCGTTGCTACCGGCAACCAAACGCTGTTGTCTGTTGTATCTGTCTCGTCCACATCTCCTCATTTTGGCCTCGGCCACCTTTGCCTTGATGTTTTTTGGTGACCGTGGGCGATGAACCAAAACTGGACCATCCGCACCAGAGACTTCCACCATCAGACATGAGACACCACTGATGTCTTCATATTCACAGTCTGGTGGATTCAGATCAAACAGTCTTTCTCAGATCATAACCAGTCACAGTCTCACCCCAGCTGCTTTTTCCTTCAGCTCTGAGTTTGTTGCTGATGTTGACAGTTGCTCTGGCATGACGCTGTTGAGGTTGATGCAGAGGGGGAGGAGGAGGAGGAGGAGCTGCATGCTCAGGGGGACGGACAGTGGCTTCCTGCTGCCGGTGGTCTGTGGGTGTACCATTGGTTGTGGTCGACGCAGGCAGGTGTGGTCATCTTCTGGGAGGAACTTCAGAGCTGTGAGGTTGGGGTATAGAGAGGAGTGGAGAAAGGAGGAGGGGAGGGGGAAGAGGAACTGTAGGGAGGTGGAGCAGAAGGTTGACGTACTAGGTGCGATTCCCTGTGTGTGACAAAGAACAATCCGTTTGCGTGAGACAAAGTTTTCAAGTTTAGTTTCCAAACATTGTTTTCTGTCCCTAATCTCTGCTCCTTCTATCCACTTCCGCAAAACCTTCAACTGGTCCTCAAAATCTCTCAGTTCTGCCTTTTTTTTTTTTTTTTTCTCTTAGATAATTCACCTTTTTCTCTAAGATCATTCACCTTTTTTAGGCCTTTTCTGTTTACACTTTCTTTAAATTTCAGCAATGTTTTGTAAAGACAAGGTACCTTCAGAAGGAAAGCCATCATGTTCAATCCATTCAGAAACCCATTTGAAAACATCTAGCCCATATTTAGTATTACTCATGCATTTGAATCTTGGCCCGTCACAATCCGGTGGCGGGACTTAAAATTTGCATTTCTCATCTAACAATAACACAAAAACGCAAATTTCTTAAACTATTTATTAATGTCCCAATTGGAACATTAATCTTCCAGACACGACGATCTGGGCCGCAAAAACTTTAAAATGACGAAATTGTCAAATACGGTGCTTTACCAGGCGTTGGGCATCCCCAACTTACATTACGTCGCTGCGTAACTACAACAAACTAATTAATTCCCCACGATAAAGAAATTAATCAGTCAGCATCGACTTTGACCGACAACAAGATTCACAATGTCATGAGCTTTACCCCCACAAAATTATCAACCATAGAATAATAAGTAAGAAAGTTAGAAAAACAAGTAGAAAATCGAGCTCTTGTTTTGTTTCTGGTCCAATTGTTTCAGCTGATTTTGATTCAAAGAACCCCCTTCAGAAAGCCAAATGGGCTTGTCCAGACCGTCAGACACTGAATGCTTTCAGAACCATATTTTTTAGTCATGTCCTCTACCAAAGGCCCTGTCGGAACTTGTACGCCTTTGCTTTGCTTATTGCCCATAGCCAAATCCTGGTTTGACTAGTCCCGGCGACCCTCCGTAGGAAGATCCCACGGATGCTGTCTAGCACGGCCGCGTGGTTGGGCACAAAACAAAGGACACCGAACAAGTAACCAGTTAACCTCCCCACCAGGGCCCTAGTGAGTGCTGAGTTGCTAATAGGTTAAGGGTTAGTTGTTATGTCAACCGGTTGACTGCGTTCCAAACGCTTTACCCTTTTATCGATTAAATCAGCCTAACCATGAAACGCCGTGACGCCGCACTACCACGTTTCCTGATTTAACGATATTGAACACAGGCGTCCCTGTGCCTATCACACTTCGTTTCTCAGGTACAAGTGGATTAAAAACCCCGTGGACCTAACCACATAAAGTCAGACCGTCTCAGTCTTCGTCTGAGGGGTATCTCTTTCTATGGAGCTCCAAATAAAGGGATTTCTTTGACACTGAACGTTTGATCTTATCCTTCATTATTATAGACGAATTAGTAGAGTAATATTTTTTCCGTAACGATAGATAGAACGATAGATAGAACGATAGATAGAACGATAGATAGAACGATAGATAGATAGATAGAACGATAGATAGAACGATAGATAGAACGATAGATAGAACGATAGAACGATAGAACGATAGATAGATAGATAGATAGATAGATAGATAGATAGATAGATAGATAGATAGATAGATAGATAGATAGATAGATAGATAGATAGATAGATAGATAGATAGATAGATAGATAGATAGATAGATAGATACTTTATTGATCCTCAGGGTAAATTCAAAAGGATCAGACCAGTCAAATACTGTCAGAATAACCGAGAAATTCTGAAAACTGCAGATTTTTCTCTTTGTTTCAGTGTAAAAAAAGTTACATTACACAATAATAGTTACATTTATAGACCTGCCTTTTATATAAAAAAAAAAAACAGTGAATATGTGAAATGTCTTCAGAGAAGTGTGTGGAATTTTCATCCTGTTCTGCCTGTTCTTAAATGTTTGGTGTATTTGTAGATCCACTGTGGTCTGTAAGTTGTGATTCACATGTAGAAATGATAAACTAAGGCAGAATATTGTTAACACTGCACTGATTTTTGTAGGAATTTCCAGGTTGTTCATACACTCCAAACAAAAAGTGAAGGATATTTTTTTTAATTTTTGGGCTATTTTTTTCAGTTGGGATTCTTGCACAGCGCTTCGTACTTTTTTGTGTGTGAATTGAGTTGAAACACATTTTTTTAATGACCATAGTTTTATTTACAAATGGCAAAAATGACCAAAAAAATGACCCAAAAAAATGAAATATCCTTCACTTTTTGTTTGTAGTGTATTTGTTCATGTTATGTTCCAGTACAATTCGTAGATCTAAACATTTTCATGATGGAATTTTCCTTTTTTCCCTCTAAATGTCTTCTCCAGTTCTCTCTCTTCTTTGACTGGTGCGGCCCACTTTAGATCAGATCAGGTTGGATGTGGCCCCTGAACTCAAATGAGTCGGACAGCCCTGCTCTAGCCCAAGGTTCCAATAGTTTGGGCTTTTTCATTCTACTGTAGTTTGATTTAGTTTGTACTTTTTTGTCTCTACTTCAGTTGGTTTGAATTGGTTTTTAGAGCAGGTTTGCTAGTTTCTGTTAGTTTTTGTTTTTGTCTAAATCCTTAGTTGTAGTTTAGTTTGAGTTTGTTCATATTTTGGATTTTTGTCGTCGTCGTATTCAAATAAATCCCAGACAGGACTCTGCTGCTTTCTCCCAACTTTAGTCTCCATGTTTCCAGATAGAGTGGGAACGAGAAGACGACTCTAAACGACAAGTGACGACAAATGACGGACCGTCAAGTGTCGTACGGTGACAGCAGCTAAAACTGCTCCAGCCAAATCAACTGATTTCAGATCAATCCAACGTTGACAAAGACGAAAACGAAGGGAATTTTATCCAGAATTTTTATCCGTTTTAGTTAGTTTTATAAACACACAATACAGTTTCAGTTAGTTATGTTTTTTTTCTTTTAATTCTAGTTTTTATTTATTTCAGTTCAATAAAATGTTTATTCAATTCTAGTTTTGGTCATTTCATTAGTTTTCCTTAACGATAAAAACCTTGCTCTAGCCGCCCAGAATTTGTATCACTCCTCTAAGAATTTCTTCTTTACAGTCTCCCGATATTTATTCTTTGCGTTCTTTTACTTTTGCATAAACGTGTAATGTTTAAAGAACCCAGAGGTATTGAAAACTGTGACTGTCTTTATTTTAAGTGAGAAATACCAAAACTGTAAGCACTCACTTCATATGTTTTTGACTTTTTTTTTGTTTGACATGTATAAAATAAGAAAAACTAAAAGGACTCTAATGGATATCATATGTATGAATGTTAATGCACAGATATCTTGCTCCATGTCCAATCAAAACAAAATAAAAAAAAAAAACAAAGAGAAAAATGTGCAGTTGTCATTATTTCTCTGTTATTCTGATGGTATTGAATTGGTCTGAATGTGGAACCTGAACTAAAAGGATTGTTTATATCTTCAGTGTCATTTTTGCATTTCACTAATTCCTCCCCAGGGCCGGACTGGACCCTTTGGTGGGCCAGACTTGGCCCCTGAGCCACATGTTTGACACCTGTGCTGTAAAGTTTGCAGTAAAAACTGTGTCTTTGAGGAAACAGTGTTTTGTGCAGCAGTGACTGTCATTCCATGGATTCACAGGTTGAAGTCATTCTGTTCAATCATTTCCTAAATGTGTTGAGTTGTTTTCAGTCTTTGATAAACAGCTGATCTTTGTTGTTGTTTTTCTTGGGAACAGTTGGAGGTCTGTTCCCAAACGTGTGATGCTCATTCTCTGGGCTGAAGCAGTGCTTGATCTTTTCTAGTTGATTTTCTTTGGGTCTCTTTCTAAATGTGTTGTGTCTGAGTCTTCCTTCATGGACACTTCAGCAGCTGAACGAGTGAAAAGCTGAACACAAGAGGGCGCCGTCATCCTGTTCAAACACATCCACTCAGTCTGTGCATTTTGGAATCCAGTTTGTCTGCTCGCTCCCAGAAAAACACACCACCACAGGAATGTGTTTGTGGAGCTTTAAACCAGTGAAGAGTGAAAGGACTGAAGAGACCAAAGGATTAGAACAGGGCTGTCAAACATGCGGCCCGGGGGCCAAATGTGGCCCACCAAAGGGTCCAGTTCAGCCCCTGGGATGGTTTTGACAAGTGCAAAAATTCCACAGTCTTGAATTGAACTAAGCAAAAAAAAAAAAAAGACCTTGAATTAAGGAGAAAATCTTGAATTAAGCCAAAAAAAAAAAAAAAAATCTTCAATTAAGCAAAAAAAATCTTCAATTAAGTAAAAAAGTCTTCAATTAAACAAAAAAAATCTCAAATTTAGCAAAAAATCTTGAATTAAGCAAAAAAAAGCTTGAATTAAGTAAAAAAATCTTGAATTAAGCCCAAAAAAAAAAAAAAAATCTTCAATTAAGCCAAAAAAAAAAAATCTTTAATGAAGTAAAAAAATCTTCATTTTAAAAAAAAAAAAAATCTCAAATTTAGCAAAAAATCTTGAATTATGCAAAAAAAAAAAATTCAATTCAGTAAAAATAAAACTTGAATTAAACAAACAAAAAAAAAAAACTAGCTCTAATCAAGGAAAAAATCTTCAATTAAGCAAAAAAAAAAATCTTCGATTAAGTAAAAAACTTTTCAATTAACAAAAAATTCCAATTTAGCAAAAAATCTTAAATTGAGCAAAAAAAAAATTCAATTGTTTAAAAATAAATCTTGAATTAAGCCAAAAAAAAAACAAAAACTTCAATTAAGTAGAAAAAATCTTGAATTAAGCCAAAAAAATCTAGAATTAACAACTTCAATTTTGTTCTTTGTTTTAGTGCCATAAATAACATTAAATTATGAAAATATTTACATTTACAAACTATCCTGTAACAATAAAATGTGAATTATCTGAACAAATATGAACAACCTGAAATGTCTAAAGACAATTCAGCCCAGTTTGAACTCTTTTCTTCCTGTTCCTCAGTGTTTAGTGTCTTTGTAGATCTGATCCAGAATGCACATGGACTAATGAGAAATGGAGGAAGAATATTATTGAAATTGCACTAAAGTTTCTTATGTTTTTTAATTTAAATTTCAGTTTTTTCAGGGTTTTTTTTTGTTTTTTGAATAGTTTATAAAAGTAAGTATTTTCATAATTTAATGTGGGGTTTTTTTTACACTAAAACAAAGCCAAAAATGTGGAGTTGTCATTGTTTCCAGGTTATTGTGTTCTTCTTTTCCTGGTCCAGCCCACTGCAGATCAAATTGAGCTGAATGTGGAACTGAACTCAAATGAGTTTGACAGCCCTGGATTAGAAAGAACAAACCTGTCCTGTTGAGTTCAAACCAATGGAAAAGAGCTGAAAAACACACACCTTCAGTTTGTTTTCAGAGCAGGCTTCACACTGATCAGTGAAGTGGTTTTACACCTGAGTTTGTCAACGCATCAACTAAGCAATAATAGTCCAACGGAGAAATGAGTCAAGTGGGAACACAAAGGACTGGAGGATCCTCTGGGCCTGATGTTGGAACCAGATCCACATTTGAGCCTTTGTGTCCACCTCAAGAAGACAACAGGAGTTGAAGAAAGAAATGAGCCAATCAACATCCACTAACATGTCAGCTGACGGATCAGAGCTCCTCCCACCGCAGCCGTCCACTCCTGACGTCTTTCCATGTGAGACTCAGATGGATCCAGGAAACAGCTGAGTGTGACGAACACAAACCCTTTAGTGTTGGACGTCCACAGGTGAGTTTGATCTGGGACTCTGTGAATCCAATCAGGACGCTTTGATCTGAGTCTGTGACAATGAACTGATCTGGAAACACTTTACACATGTTTGGGATGTTTACACCAGTTTGGATTCATCAAGTTGTTTGGATTGGACTGTGACAACTGTTGACCTTTGACCTTTGACCTTCACACTTTAGTCAATTATTGATGAACTCGAATGGGATCAGGTGATAAAGAGCTGCTGTTTAGGTCAAAGAAACCAACGTCAGCGTCTTTCTGACCTTCCTCAGTCGTCGTCTACAGATTCAAGTCAGACACAACAGGACACGACACTCTCAAAAACAGAGGTACCAGATCAGAACATTTATGGACCTAGAAGGACATTTTTGAAGACTGTTCTCTCAAAAGTACAATATTGGTCTGTAGGAGGCCACAATGTCACCTTTAGACGATGAAAAAGGCTCCAAAGTTCTGTCCAGTCCAAATGTGTACTCTAAGGTACCTGCAGCATTCAAACCTGTGTGTAGAGCATGAGAATAGGCTCTAGGCTAGGAGAACTGAACAGTAGGACTAATTAGAGTTCAAACATTAGGCTGAGAGCATTATTTATTAGATATCATACTGTCATTACTCTAGATTATATTGAATAATCATTTGTGTTTTAATTTAATAGCCCAATTAGCTCAATGATAATAGCCGAATCATTTCTTTCTCTTATTAGAACCTCTGATTATTGACATAATCGTGTTTGATCCAGTTTCATTCACACCTCCATGTCTTCATGTCGTAGTTTGCCAATGCCGTTTTTTTTTTTTCTCATGTAGTCCACCGGTTCAAACTGTAAACATCAAGGCATAAGATAAGATAAGATATTCCGTTGTTGATCCCACAATGGGGAAACTCACAGTGTTGTCAGCAGCAAAATATACACATAAACATAAACATACACATACACGTAAAACAACAACAGTCAAAATAATTTGAGTAAAAAGTGTTTAAAAGGAGAGTGCAAATACGGTTTGTTATGAATGTAGTGCAATGGTTACAAATACAAAAAATACATAAATAAATTTATTTATGTATTTATTTATTTATGTATTTTTTTGTATTTATTTATGTATTTTTGTATTTTATTTTATTTTATTTTTATTTTATTTTTATTTTGTATTTTATTTTTTTGTATTTTGTATTTTTTGTATGTATTTTTTTCGGTATATATTCAAATCCGTATAAATACGGATTTGAATATATACAGATTAGGACAGGTGCGGTTTAAGATATATAAATATGGGGCCTATAGACAGTGATGGACAACATAAATGGAATGGAGGGAGGGTTGTTAATTACACAACATATGTGGTGATCTAGTGGAGCAGGCATTATCAACTATAGGAGAGTTTTCTTTCTATGTAAAGTACTTAAGGTACAAAAATGGACCATTTCAAAGGGTACAGAAATGTCTCTGAAAAAAGTCCACCGCCAAAGACAAGCATTTGGACCCTTTGAAGTACAAGCTGTCAAACCTTCCTGTCAAACCTTTCAAAATAAAAGTAGATTGAGCTGCTGTGTATCATGTAAAGCACAGGTGTCAAACATGCGGCCCGGGGGCCAAATCCGGCCCGCCAAAGGGTCCGATCCGGCCCCTGGGATGAATTTGTGAAATGTAAAAATGACACTGAAGATATTATAAGTCAAGGATGTTCAATTTAAAGTGGGACAGACCAGTCAAATACTTTCAGAATAACCTAGAAAGAATGAAAAAAAGCATTTTTTCTTTTTGTTTTAGTGTCAAAAGTAGAATTCCCAAAAAAAATGTTTCCATTTACAGACTGGCTTTTCACCAAAAATATGAACAACCTGAAATGTCTAAAGAGAAGTATGTAGTATTTGAACAATATTCTGCTATTATCAAATGTTTGGTGTATTTGTAGATCCACTGTGATCTGTAAGTTGTGATGCACATTTATAAATGATAAACTGAGGTGGAATATTGTTCAAATGACACTGATTTTTCTTCAGAATTTTCAGCTTGTTCATATTTGTTCATGTTAGGTTCAAGTACGGTTCGTAGATGTAAACATTTGAATGATGGAATTGGACTTTTCACTGAAAAACACAGAGAAAACTTTGGAGTTGATATTGTTTCTAAGTTCTTCTCCTATTATTGACATTCTTTTACTGGTCCGGCCACTTTCTTTCATATTGGGCTGAATGTGGAACTGAACTCAAATGAGTTTGACAGCCCTGATGTAAAGGATGAATCAGTGTGGATTCAGGTCTGGACTGATGGTTTGTGTTCTGATGTGGATTCAGCCGAATGGATCAGAGTGAGGACAGAGAGGAGGGAGCCCCTCCCTGGAAGACCACCCACAGACCCCCAACAGGACCTAGACCCAAACCTCGACCTGGACCCAGCTGTGTGTCCATGAAGAGTGATGACTCCATGTATGAACCCATATGGTTGAAACCAGGTCGTGTTCCACAGACTCAGTAAGTGAACCTCAGATCTGGTCCAGATCCACCAACAGGGTTTTCAGCTCAGTCAGTCTGAACTTGGCGTTCTATGTCCAAACTAAAGTTAGTCCTGTTGAACCGTCGGTATCACATCGTTTTTATTCTTCAGTTCAATAAAAGACGCAACAGGACACTAACACTTCCTGTCAAACCTTTCAAAATAAAAGCTGACACAACATTAACTACAGTATGTCATATACCAGGACTTTCTACTGCATCCAGGAGAATGATGAAAATATGTTCTGTAAGTTTAAGATCCATTTATTGATATTACTATTATTATTATTATTATTATTATTATTATTATTATTATCATTATTACTATTATTATTATTATATCCACTAAATGCAGTTTCATGGATATAATGTTCTTACTCCAAACACCTCCACCGTCAGATCTTCTTGGTGTTTTGTCGATAACTAGGACAGATTTGGTTGGATTTCTTCTCCTTGATAACCAACACAGTGGACCCCCTAGTGGAAGAACCCTCTGGAGTTCAGCTTCTATCAGTATTATAAGTCATCCACATGGGGGCGCTTATTTGAAAATCAGTTTTTTGGACATAGTAGTAGTAGTAGTTATTTCGAGCACATTGAATCATCAGATAACAGAATCATACAACATGGTCCAAAAATAAATAAATAAATACAATTTTTTTCTGCGCTCGAAATGGAGTGGGACTCCAACTCACCAACTGACAAACTTATATTTGACACTCTTTTTAAAACTGTCGAATTTGCACAATGTACAAAACTGTATTTGCACTACAATCATTTATATATATATCCATAAACATATATTTTTACAGACTGTATTCCTGTACATTTCCACTCACTGTAGAAATCCTTCAACTTGCACTTTCTGTCCATATTCCATTGTAAATCCACTGTAAATCTAAACCCATTGTTGTCTCTGTCTCTACTGGACTGTTTGTCTCTATTGTGTCCAGGTCCACATGTTGTTCTTGGTTCATGTCGGAACTGGATGTCGTGAGCGATGTAAAAACTGAAGCCAAATTCCTTGTATGTGTTCACATACTTGGCCAATAAAGCTGATTCTGATTCTGAAATAGTCGGCCAATCAAGGTCAAACTCAGTTCATATTGATCGTCCAGCAAATATCTAATATCTTTCGGACATTCTTCAGGCTGGATATCCTTAGTGTGAACGTGATAACTCTCCCCCTTTAGCACGACATCGGTGACCCCTAGGGGAAGAACACTGTTGATTTGGGTGTTCCATGAATATTATCACTTGTCCAAATGGGAACGCTTCTGTTGAAAACTTTTTTGGGACATTATTAATAGATATAGTAGGACAATCCAACTCAATTTGGTTCATTGTATTTGTATTTGAGTGTGAATTGAATGTATTTAAATACCTTCCTGCAGTATTTCTATCTGTATTTGAGGTTTTAAATTGAGACAGTATTTGTATTTGAATACTCTGTCAAAGTAGTTGAAAACAACTCCAATACTTTTCAAATCCTTTATAAATACTTTGACAGTATTGAACAGATGACAGATTCAATAGATATTGTTTGCTAGCCACCTGAGCAGATCCTCACGAGATGAGGTAGTTGGGCTCTTATCCTTGTCCAAACAATAGTTCATATTTCAGGTGCAGGGCAGTTGAGATACAAAACATGTTGGGCTGATGTGAATCATGAAATCCTGATGTGTCTTCCTTTACCTGGTGTCTTCTGCCAGTTTGTTTGCAGAGGTGCATTCTGGGAGAATAAGGATCATCTCACGTTTGATAATGTTGTGAAAATATCAAATGAACAGTTGTGGGTATTTCTATACAATGTCACATTTCATATTAAATCTCTCCACAGTCTGCTTTCTGAAGAATAATGAAGTTGGTATCTTTTGTACATTGTGTTGTTTATTTGCTTTATTATAGAACAGAGGATTGGGGGGATTCTGGGGACATACCCTCGCTGTCGGCCCCTGACAGCATAAGCCTCGTTATTATTGTTGTTTCAGTTTCAATTATACAACATGAATTTCTGTTACTGATATAAAACTACACTATGTCACAGAAAGTTAGATTTCACTGTGTTCTGTTGAATTATGGAACACAATTTACAACATCAACCAGATCAATGTCAGAGTTCAGCACTAAAACCACTGTACCATCAATGTTCACAGACCTGGACCTGGACCTGGACCAGGACCTGAATCTGGATCTGGACCTGGACCCAGCTGTGTGTCCATGAAGAGTGATGCCTCCATGTTTGAACCCATAGAGTTTAAACCAAGCCGTGTTCCACAGACTCAGTAAGTGAACCTCAGATCTGGTCCAGATCCACCAACAGGGTTTTCAGCTCAGTTAGTTCTAACTTGGCGTTCTATGTCCAAACTAAAGTTAGTCCTGTTGAACTGTCGGCGTCACATGGTCTTTTTCTTCAGCCTCTGGTTCAGACACTGGCAGGAGAATCACACTAAACCTGATCAATGAAAATCTGTTGTGGTGGGACCTGGTCCTGGATGATCCTGGATCAGAGTCCAGGGTTGGTTCCTGGTCCATTGAACACCTTTGTATCATATGTTGTGAGTGCAGATGGTGAGGACACACATTGTTAGGACAGAGCTGTTGGTTTCATCCAAATGTGGATGAGATCAACTAAACCCAGTGAGTGTGAAGCTCCAAACAGACTGAGATGTGGATTCTCTGGGATCAGCAGGACCAGGACACCTGTCCCACTACAGGGGGTCATGTGACTCATGTTGTGGTCCAGGTGTGTCCACCTGTGGGTGTCAGTGTGGACAGACATAATGTGAGCTCATTGTTGATGTTTGGTCCACAGGGCGGAGCAGCAGAGCTCAGAGGTTCCCACTGGTCTACAGGATCAGACTCAGCTGGACTCTCAGCGGAAACTGAAACGTAACCTGCAGCAGAAGTTTGAGTGTGTGTTTGAGGGCATCGCTAAAGCAGGAAACCCCAAAACCCTCCTGAACCAGATCTACACAGAGCTCTACATCACAGAGGGAGGGGCTACAGAGGTCAACCAGGACCATGAGGTCAGACAGATTGAAACAGCATCCAGGAACCCACACAGACCACCAAATACCATCACATGTGAAGACATCTTTAAAACACCAGCTGACAGAGATCAGCCAATCAGAACGGTGCTGACAAAGGGCGTGGCTGGCATCGGGAAAACAGTGTCCACACAGAAGTTCAGTCTGGACTGGGCTGAAGACAAAGCCAACCAGGACATCCACTTCATATTTCCATTCACCTTCAGAGAGCTGAATGTGCTGAAACAGAAGAAGTTCAGCTTGGTGGAACTGGTTCAGCACTTCTTCACTGAAACCAAAGAAGCAGGAATCTGGATCTTTGCAGACCACCAGGTGGTGTTCATCTTAGACGGTCTGGATGAGTGTCGACCTCCTCTGGACTTCAACAACACTCAGATCCTGACTGATGTGACAGAGTCCAGCTCAGTGGATGTGCTGCTGATGAACCTCATCAGGGGGAACCTGCTTCCCTCTGCTCGCCTCTGGATAACCACACGACCTGCAGCAGCCAATCAGATCCCTGCTCAGTGGGTGGACATGGTGACAGAGGTCAGAGGGTTCAAGGACCCACAGAAGGTGGAGTACTTCAGGAAGAGGTTCACAGATGAGGAACAGACCAACACAATCATCTCCCACATCAAGAGGTCCCGAAGCGTCCACATCATGTGTCACATCCCAGTCTTCTGCTGGATCACTGCTACAGTTCTGGAGGATGTGTTGAAGAGCACAGAAAGAAGACAACTGCCCAAGACCCTGACTGAGATGTACATCCACTTCCTGGTGGTTCAGGCCAAACTGAAGAACGTCAAGTATGATGGAAGATCTGAGACAGATCCACACTGGAGTCCAGAGACCAGGAAGATGATTGAGTCTCTGGGAAAACTGGCCTTTGAGCAGCTGAAGAAAGGAAACCTGATCTTCTATGAATCCGACCTGACAGAGTGTGGCATCGATATCAGCTCAGCCTCAGTGTACTCAGGAGTGTTCACAGAGGTCTTCAAAGAGGAGAGAGGACTGTACCAGGACCAGAGGTTCTGCTTCATCCATCTGAGTGTCCAGGAGTTTCTGGCTGCTCTTCATGTCCATCAGACCTTCACCAACACTGGAGTTAATCTGCTTTCAGAAGAACAAACATCTGTTTGGTCTAAACTATCAAAGGTCAAACCTGTCCATTTGTACCAGACCGCTGTGGACCAGGCCTTACAGAGTCCAAATGGACACCTGGACCTGTTCCTGCGCTTCCTTCTGGGTCTATCACTGCAGACCAATCAGAGTCTCCTACACGGTCTGGTCAAACCAACAAGAAGCAGCTCAGAGACCAACCAGAAAACTGTAGAGTACATCAAGAAGAAGATCAGTAAGAAAGTGTCTGCAGAGAGAAGCATCAACCTGTTCCACTGTCTGAATGAACTGGAGGATGGATCTCTGGTGGATCAGATCCAACAGTACCTGAGATCAGGACGTCTGTCCACAGAACAACTGTCTCCTGCTCAGTGGTCAGCTCTGGCCTTCATCTTACTGTCATCAGAAAAAGACCTGGATGTGTTTGACCTGAAGGAATACTGTGGTTCAGAGGAGGTTCTTCTGAGGCTGCTGCCAGTGGTCAAAGCCTCCAACAAAGCTCTGTGAGAACAAACAGTTGGATCAAACATCTGAAATATGGATCTATCATTTCAAGCAGATCAATAACTTTATACTCATGCCTTTTGTTTTGTCCAGACTCAGTGGCTGTAACCTGTCAGACAGAAGCTGTGAAGCTCTGTCCTCAGTTCTCAGATCCCAGTCCTGTAGTCTGACACATCTGGATCTAAGCAACAATGACCTGAAGGATTCAGGAGTGAAGATCCTGTCAGATGGACTGAAGAGTCCAGGATGCAGACTGGACACTCTCAGGTCAGGGTTCAACACAGAACACAACACATCATTTCAGTGTTTGTCTGCAGTTGTTGGATGGATTGAACTTGTCAGTGGTTGTTTGTGTTGAACTCCAGACCAGTTCTACTGATCTTCAACTGTGCTCAGAGTCTGGAACTCATAGACTTTACACATTGAAGTCCTGTTGGTGAAGTCCCATGCATTCACAGACTCTGTTCAGTGACTCCAACTCCACTCATCTCCATCCTTAGTTGATGGATGTGATGTTTTGTGTTGCAGATTGTCAGGATGTCTGATCACAGAGGAAGGATGTTCTTCTCTGGTCTCAGCCCTCCAGTCCAATCCGTCCCATCTCAGACTGCTAGACCTGAGCTACAACCATCCAGGAGCCTCAGGACAGGAGCTGTGTGCTCTAGTGGAGGATCCACACTGGAGACTGGACACTGTCAGGTATGGACTGAGCTGATGCATCCACAGATAATGGCAGATAGAACAGGTAGAGCTGACAGGAACCATCTGTCAGAGCTGGGATCCATCCTGTATGAAGGTCCAGCCCATGTTCACAGACAAACACACTCAGTCAGTGATTCAGAAGGAACCATTTAGTGGATGTGAACAGAAAAGCTTCAGTGGATCACAGTGATGGAATGTCCATGTTTCCAGCTGACCTCTGACCCTCCTCCTCCTTTCAGGTTGGATCCTGCTGGAGTCCAGATGTTGACACCAGGTCCATGGAGACGTAAGTGTGATTTGATTAGATGGATTGAAAGCAACCTGAACCTAAACTGGGACTTGGTTCCACATTCTAAACATCTGAGGTGTTCATGAAGACAGTCAGTTTAGTGGAAGGATGAGCTGATAGCTGATTGGTCAGGACTGGTACCACATGGACCCACATACCCTGAGCAGTGAGTCCTCAGGTCCAGTCCCAGACTATTTAGTGCAGATCAGAGCTCTAGTGTCTTTCTGCACATTTACAGTCTGTACTGTCACTGTGGGACAAAGAATGAAATGGACAAACAATAATCCAGGGGCCATTCTCCATCTGAACATGGATGGATTTCATTCTGAACGTCTGTCTGAAGCACTGCATCAACACAAAAACCATTAAAGCCACAAAAACAACAACAATTCAAGCAAACACAAAATACTAGCACTCCTAAAACAAAGCAATTCCAGTCTGTGGTTGGGTCCAGTCTCTTCTATTTGGATTCATCAACTCAATCCAACATTTGTCCCATCTGTGTTTTTTGTCCATTTCCACATTTCAGTCCTGTGCTGGATCCATAGAGGGTCTGCACATGACGTCACCACTAGCTGAAGTCACAGCAGTTCCACCCACTGAGTGTCAGAAAGAGGGAGATGAGTGACAGCGTTGGCTTCAATCCTGTCTAAACTGAAGAACAATATTGAATCCAAAATGGGGCAGAGCTGTTGTGAGATTGATAGTATTTTCAGGTTCTTAAAGCAGTGGGAGCCATCGTTTTACAGACACCCAAAGACAAAGAAAGGAGAAGGAGATGGATCCACAAATCCAGGAAACCAAACCTAGATCTATGGATCCTGTTTGGTGTCAGCTAAAATTCATTTATGCTGAATTTTTAGGTCCAATCAGACCTGAAATGACCTATTGTTTTGGCTAACATTCCTTCTTAGTGCAGCTCTTGGTTTCATGATCAGATCTTTCCTGGTTTTTGTCTTCATTTTGTGATTTTGAACCTTGTGCTCCTACATGATTAGTAAACTAACTGAAACTGAGGCCAACCTAGTTTTACAAATGCGGGGGAACTGGAGAATAAAGCTACGACGGAGTATTAGGACCACATAAGAAAATAAAAACACTGGTCACTACGAGTGTGAAGTCATAAAATATTGATATAAATCCTGTAATTTTATGAGAATAATGTCGAATACAAAAAGAATCACAGTGTTATGAGAATAAAGTTGTAGTTATAAAAAAAACTCATAAAAATGTCATTGGTTTATGAGATTAAAGTCTTCATATTCCGACAATAAAACCATAATATTACAGAATAATGTGTTAATTTAAACCAGGTGGTGTAAATCTGCTAATTTCCCAGAATCCAGTGGTGCCCTGCTGGTCCACAGCAGTAGTATCTGTGTTGGATAAAGGACTGGATCTGAACTAGACTCAGTAAATCTGCTCAGTCCCAGTAGATCATGCATATATTCACTGGGGTCAGTCCATGCTCGACTGGAAATGACCTTTGGATCAGCTGGTTCTGGGCCCTAGTTTTGGACCCTGGTTGTCAGTCCTGATGAAACCATGTATATTAGTTTCAGGTCCAAATAGCGCTGATCCCCTCCACCCTGGATCAGGTCTGGATCCTCCATTTGTGTCCACGTCAGTGTTCATGGACCACTTGTTCTTTGGTAGCTCGTACAGATCCATGTCCAGTCCAACTGTCCTTCATTTAATTTCAGATTTCCCATTTTCCCTTTTCTCTGGCTGTGTTTACTGCTATACTCCATCATGTTGAGCAGGTTGGTTTAAGACACTCAGTCTGACTGAGAGGGGCGTGGCCTGGGGGGGGGGGGGGGGGGGGGGGGGGGACGTATGTTCAGACCCTCTATTAAACCAGTTGGTTCCAGTGGGCCGTCCTTCACTGGTCCATTTGTGTTGTTGGTTTGTTTCCTGCTGTCAACATGATTGTAAACACACACATTTGATGGGAGCCCTGAAGCTGTTGGGACATGTGAGCCCAGTCCAAACCATGACACAAACATTCAACCTTCATGTTGAACACTGGCTCCATCCTCTAGTTGTCTTCAATGCAGATTCCTGCTCATAAACCTCCCAATGGTTTTGTGTGTCAGCTCCATCCAGCCTCTCTCTGGACTGTTTGGATGATGCTCTGATCAAATCCATGCACACATTTGGACACTTCCACTCACTTGTTCTTTTCAACACTTCCTTTAATGGTTCACATATTGAATTGATCCAAACCTGGGGCTCAAATCCATCATTTGTCCCATTCTTTGTGTTTGTGTCAAGAACTGAAAATCTGTTCAATATCATTTGATTTTCTGTTTGACAAAGAAGGAAAATCCAGTCCTTTAGAAATGTTGAATCTGCTGTTTCTGATCAGGAAAATCCAACAGGAAAATCCAATCCACTGTGTTTTTATTGAACGTCTGTTGGTGAAAATGTGCTCAGAAACAACAGATCCATCTAGAAAACATTGGATTGATCTGTTATTGATCAGTATTGATCAGAGTCAGACTCACACATGATCCATCCATCAATAACAGTTGAATTGAACCCAGTCATGTGATCAGACTGTCAGTCAATCAGCTGATCACTGATCAATAACTGCAGCTGGATTGTGTTTTCTTCTGTCCATCAGATTTCTGTGAACTCACCCTGGATCCAAACACAGCGAACAGAAAACTGAAACTGTCTGAAAACAACAAGAAGGTGGAACAAGTGTGGGGGGTTCTGTCATATCCTGATCATCAGGACAGATTTAACGTCTGGGGACAGGTGATGTGTTCAACTGGTCTGACTGGTCGCTGTTACTGGGAGGTCCAGTGGAGTGGGTGGGTTGAAATATCAGTGACTTACAGAAGAATCAGAAGGAAAGGAAACAGTGATGACAGTAGGTTTGGAAGAAATGATCAGTCCTGGAGTCTGGAGTGTTTTAAAGGTGGATACAGTGTCTATCATAAAAACGAATACACACACCTCCCTCAGTCCTCCTCCTCCTCCTCTGATACAGTATCAGTGTATGTGGACTATCCTGCTGGATCTGTGTCCTTCTACAGAGTCTCCTCTGACAAACTGATCCACCTGCACACCTTCAAAACCACATTCACTGAACCACTGTTTGGAGGATTTGGACTGAGGAAACACGGCTCCACAGTGTGTTTGTGTGATGTGTAGTTGTGTTGTGTAGTTGTGTTGTGTAGTTGTGTAGTTTTGTAGTTGTGTTGTGTAGTTGTGTTGTTGTGTTGTGTAGTTTTGTAGCTGTGTTGTGTAGTTGTGTAGTTGTGTAGTGTAGTTGTGTTGTGTAGTTGTGTAGATGTGTTGTGTAGCTGTGTTGTGTAGTTGTGTAGTTGTGTAGTGTCCATAAAATGGTTGTGTTCAAATCAGTGTCATTTGAACACAGTTGTGTGTGAGTTGATGCTCTACAAATACACAAACATTTAGAAACACCAAGAACATAAATCAGCCTCAGTTCTTCAACAGTTGTCTTGTTTCTTTGGATGCTTTCTATGTTTATAAAATTAGAAATGAATCCAACCAGTAGTTTGACAGAAGAATTGCTCATGAAGACGACGCCTCCACAATAACTCATCTGTGTGCATTTTTTCCACAGTGAGAGGATTAGGACTGTAGACTGAAAATGACAATTCCAGTAAAGGAGCGCATTTACAGAAGAAAGACAGAATGTTGCATCCAATTCTCTTTTTTCTCCATATATTCTCCCTTTATTTTGTGTCCATGTCCATTTGCATAAACAGCTGTTTCTCAGTGGAATTCCAGTCTTTGAGTCCTAAAGGCTCATGAGCGTCATGTGTGTGAGTCTTCCTTCATGGACACTTCAGCAGCTGAACACAAGAGGGCGCCGTCATCCTGTTCAAACACATCCACTCAGTCTGTGCATTTTCAATCCACATGTCTGTAGATTCCATCCAAAACTCCTGCTGTGTCTGCCACATATGAGGAGGAATTACTGCTGTTAAAGATCACACTCACACATGAGTCCATTTTATGGACTTGGACTTTGAACAAAGAGTGAATTCATGTGAAAATCATCTGTTTTTTCACATGTTGATGCTTTTGTTTGAATAAATGCAGATCAAACTCAATCCTTTACTCATGCAGATTATTGTCCATTTTTCATCCGATGTAAATGACAAATAAAAGCATCTGAATTGAAGCTTTAGTTTGTGTTTTTTCTCAACATTAACAGGACACTTGTCAGTGACTTTTCCTTTTATCAGCTGATATTAAAGGTTTGGAGCCTCAGCCTTTTTTTTCACTCAGATAGTTCAATGCACCACATCTGATGTCCATCATTGTCTTATCTACTGATTCCATGGAGGATCAGATTTGTTGCTGCAGTTGTTTGGTCCGAACACTTTGTGCTTCAGACAGACTCCCCAGTGAGTCTGGAAAATGGACTAAACTGAGTACAGAGCGCTGATCCAGTTTCTAGTCCTGGAGGCTCCATCTGACAAACAGGCCTGTATTCCTACAGATTCTTAGTGCAGAGTTGCTCCTAGTTTCCAAATTCTACGAAAATTCTTAGAATCATGATATTTTCTTAGAATTTCCCCTAAAAATGAAGAGTAGATCCTAGTAAAGATAAAGCTATTCCTAAAGAATCTGAGCCTTTAAGAGAGCTCCTAAGGTCAGATCTGTTCAGAGCAGGAAGAGGACTTTTAAGGGGAAGAGGAGTTCCTTAAGCAGAGGACCAAATGGAAGAGGCAGGAGGGAGATTCTGCAAACACTGGATGACAGGGAATTCATTCAACGCTACAGATTGCACTTTAACAAAAAAAAAACAAAAAAATCCAGTTTTATTCCAGCTGCAGGGGCGCCGAAAAAAATACTGTTAAATAACAGAAAATAACCATCTCATAAAAATACAGTAATTTTCCATAATTCAAATACAGTTTTTGGCCCTGACTTTACATGAGATTTTGCATTTATTTTGACTTTTTAATGTTTAATAAAGAATATTTACATGTATTAAAACAATCCAATTCCCTATAAATATATCTATAAATAATTTTCAATGAGACTCAGTTGTCCAATCCACTGATAAAACTGTATTTGGACAGTTTATCAGTGCTTATACATGTTATACATTCACGAAAATACATTTATTCAACAGTTTTGATGTGAAACCTCCTGTAATTACACAAGATATTTGTCAATTAACAAACAAGTCTGGTTCAACTGACAGAACTAATACTTCTGTTACGGTTAATTGTCAGTAATTTTATCTCATTTTATTTATATATTTTTTTACAGTATTAAACTTTAAATTAATAGTTTAATCTCATAAATAGAAAGAAATATTTTTGAAATATGATACATTTTGAAATGTATTTTAACGATATTTTTCTGTGAAAAAAGAAAAAAAATTTCTTTTAAAAAATAGAAATTTTTTGCTTATTCACAGTTACAGTTTTTTCCTGTTCTTTTCCATTTGACATGTAAACTCACAGTCTGTTTTTGTCATTTCATTGATATTTTCCTGTGTCTGAAAAATACAGGAAAAATCTATCAATAACAGTGAAAATTCTGTTAATTACAGTTTTTTTTACAGTGTGGATGGTGCAGAATCCTGTTTGGTGGCTGATCTCATTCCA
Source organism: Sphaeramia orbicularis (assembly GCF_902148855.1). Classification (NCBI taxonomy): domain Eukaryota; kingdom Metazoa; phylum Chordata; class Actinopteri; order Kurtiformes; family Apogonidae; genus Sphaeramia; species Sphaeramia orbicularis. Next base: position 80,795,486 of record NC_043968.1, read on the forward strand.
GATGCTCTTACTTCTCCAACCCAACGCCACAGTGCAACACCACCCAAATGAAAGTCATCCCAACACTGAGGTTTTTGACAACAGGGAAAATGCACCAGTGCAGCAGAGATGACCTGGTCTGTCCCAACCCTCCATCTGCAGGGTTAGGGTTAGGGTTGGTCCACACCCTCCATCTGCAGGGTTAGGGTTAGGGTTAGGGTTAGTCCACACCCTCCATCTGCAGGGTCACAACCTCCTGGGGACGCTCAGTAATCACAGACACTGATGAAAGCTCAGACACTTTACCTCGTTCAGACCAAACTGAGTTGAAATGTTGAAAGTGAAAGTGCAAAAATTACCAACATGCCAATTAATATGAGTAAAGAACCTAAAACTCTCACTATGTGAATCCTGTGCCTGTGGGCCTGAGGTTTTTCACACATTTTGTCGATAATTTTCAAGTATAGTTTATATTCATTGAACAGATCTTTTCTTTTATGTGAAATATTATTACAATTCCACAGTCTTCATCAGATTAGATTCTATGATTCACTTTATCCATTTGAGGGTCCATCCTTTGCCCATTTTCACCAAAAGTATATGTTTTTCTAGCGTTTAGGATCAACCAATCCCAGCTTTTGAAATGATGACTCATCCTTAGCAGTGGGGTGGACCACACCTCCTCACTAACAGGAGTTGTGTCCATTCTTTGCTCAGAGTTCTGACAGTGTTCTGGAATCACTCCTAAGATCAGACTCCTGAGAGGAATTTGTAGGTTCAGTAGGAGCTGTGAGAGGATTCGGAGAATCTGTAGGATACAGGCCCAGGTTTGGTTTTCCCTCAACTTTATTGAAAATATTCAGGTCTACAAAACAGACATTTTGAACAAACAAACATTAAGATGTCCAAAAGAAAAGCATTTGAACATATACTTTTCAGAAAAAAAGCATCGATTTAAAGACACAAGGCAGAATAGACAAATAATAGTATAAAAAAACAATCTATGGAACACAAATAAATAAATAAATGCATCAGAGTTCAGTCTGTTTGAAACCCTTTCATGCACAGTGCTCACTCCAGTGGACCGTTCTTCTCCAGCTGTTCTCTTGTATATTCATGGCTTTGGTTCTTTTAGTTCCAGATCAGCCAACACAGTGGACACTCATGCATCATCCCATACACTGACATTCACACCATTACTGGAACTGAGCTGGTCCACACAAACCTGATCTGCACTAACAGCTTTGAGTGGAAATCGATGTCTAATTGTTATGAGACTGTAATTAACTGTTTTCTGAAACCAAAAACTTGTTTGTTTTTTTTTCCATATCCTCCTCAGACCCAGCAATGCAATGTGTCCTCTATAGGGGACAAAAGTTTGACACTTTCACTAAAATTCTGTCCATTATGAGACTTCCAGTGGCACTGAAGCGAATGGCAGCATAAAAAATCTGCTCCCAACCGCTTATTTACTTTTATTTATTTCAAACATGCAAAAGAAAATAAGACAAAATAAAGCAAATTAAGACATAAACAAAATAACATTTAAATGGACAGAATCTATCTTCAGCACATACAAGTCTGAATTTTGCATGGTCGAAAAGGAGTAGGAAGAAGTATAAACTTATTTAATCCTACCCCTCAGTGCTTTTACACCTTTATCATTAACTTATACAACAATCAGCCGATACTATTTCCCTAATTTTAGCATCGAACCACAACAATCCATACTGCAGTAACTGAATTATCCACAACAGTCGTTCATGTCAGTGCAGTCATACAAACAGACTCAACAAATCCAACATTCTCTTCAATATTCCAGCAGATTTATCAGCACAACATCATTCCATAAACACACAGGTCCTCACTGTCATTATTAAATACTGGACTCTCAAGCAATCAATTCTTTATATCTTTTTAAACTGAATTATGTTTGATATTGTTTATCTCCACACCACAGTTTGTTCCACAGTTTTCCTCCACAGATGGTCATACACAAACTTTTTAATGTAGTGTGTACTTTATGAATCTTTAAATTTAACTTTCCCCTTAAATCAGAGCCTCCCTCTCTTTCACTAAACATTTCTTGAATATTGCCCGGTAGTAAATTGTTCTTTTGCTTTATATATTATTTGAATAGCTTTGAAGTCCACAAGGTCAATGAGTTTTAAAGTTTTAGATAAAGGTAAAAATAGTGGATTTGTGTGTTCACCAAAACCAACATTGTGAACAATTCTTCTTGCTCTTTTTTGCTAATATAAAAATTCTATGTAATGAACTTGTATATGTGTTCCCCAGACCTCCAACAGTCACTTAAATAGATCAGATCAATGAAGTCTACAGAATCTGAAGTGACTTCTGATCTAATCTCCCCTTTGCTCTGGCCAGGACTCACATGCTTCTGGATCAGTTTGTTTTGTAGATATTTTATGCGAGGTTTCCAGCAAATTTTATCATTCAATTACACTGGGTTACAAAAAATGTTTTTTGCAAGTGTCTCGGTTTTTCAACTGAATTCGGACCATTTTGCACCGCTAAATCCAAAAATGACATCTGTTTTTCTCAATCAGGTCAGGTATTTGTAATTGAGTTTGAAAAATTTGATCTTCTCACAAATTAATAATTATACCAAAATCAGATTGGTAAGCACACCTTATGAACTTGTGACTTGCTTCCTGTTAGGTACAATGGTGTATTCACCGCAGATGGAGCAGAATACGTCTAGGCTATTTTTGCAAGATCTTCTAGTCGAAGCCATTTCATTCACCTGTAATATTAAAAAAAACATTAATCATAATTGGCAAAAGTAAAATCTTCAGAACTCGTTTATTGTAAGAAATATGAAAGAATTTTGTATCATATGATGTGAAAATGCCATAAATGTAAGCAAAAATGTTAAAAAGCCAATATGTAGCATAGTTCAGAAAGTTGACCTGATTGAGCAAAATTAATGTGATTTTTGGATTCAGCACACCAAAATTATCCTAAATCAGCTCAAAAAACTGAAACAATAATTTGTTGTTGACCAGTGTTATCACTCCAAGAAACTTTGTTTTGATTCACCCTTTCTAGATCTACACCATCTATTTGTACCTTTATCTTGTTACTTGTTTAGACATTTGCCAAAAATCATGAATTTTGTTTTACACAGATTTATGACAACTTATTTTTGTCAAACCATAATTTAGTTTTATTTAGCTCAGAAGTGATTATGTCCAAAAGTTGCTGTAAATCCTCACCGGTTCCTAGAATATTTGTGTCATCAGCATATAATATAAATATCATTTGTTCAGACACTTTACATATATCATTAATATACATTAGAAACAGTTTAGGTCCCAACACTGACCCCTGGGGGACCCACAACACAATACCCAAAACACTCAGAACCATCAGTCTCCCATCATCACAAACTGTTTCCTGTTCTCCAAATAGCTTCTAACCCAAATTCAGCACCATTCCCTGATTCCAGACTGTTCCAGTTTATTGATTAAAATGTCATGATTTACGGAATCAAATGCTTTTTTTTAAATCAATGAAAACTCCAACTGGAATTTTTTTATTGTCAATGGAATTTGTGATTTCTTCAGTGAGTTCAGTTAATGCTAGTGATGTTGATCGGTTGGTTCTGAATCCATATTGACTGTCTGAAAGTCATTTGTATTTTTCTATGAATGTGTCTAATCTATCATTGAAGAGTTTTTGCCAGGATTTTGGAGAATGGTGGGAGAACAGAAATAGGCCTGTAGTATGTGAAGTGGTGTCTGTGGCCGTTCTGGTCCAATGGTATGACTGGAACCATTTTCATTCCACTTGGAAATGTCCCAGTTTGGAATGAGAAATGACAGATGGAAGTGAAGGGTTTGGAAATGCCTAGAATGAGCCTTACACAACTATCATGTCCATATCTGCACAGTCAGTAGATTTTTATTTTTACATTTATAACAGTTTCTATTATTTCTTTTTCATCAGTGGCTTGAGAAACATTGAATTTGGATTTTGATTTTGATACTCCATTACTCTGATCTATGATACTCCATTACTCTGATCTATTGATACTCCATTACTCTGATCTGTTGCTGAAGCTGGAATTTTATCTGCCAAGTTTGGTCCAACATTAACAAAGAACTCATTCCACATGTTCACCACCAGGTCCCTATTACTGATATTGAAATTATTTTCATAAAATACTTTGGATAGTTCTCTTTACTAGGAGCATTTCTAATACTGTTTAATACATTCCATATGCCTTTAATATTATTTTATTATTTTTGTATTTTATTATAATATTCCTTCTTACATATTCTCATTATATTATTTAATTTATTTTTGTATTTCTTGTATTATTTTCCGTCTCCTTAGTTCTATTTTTATAAACTCTCATATAGTGTATTTTTCTTTTTACATGCATTTTTTAACCCCTTTGTGATCCCCTGATTCTCCTTCTGTTTTCCTCTTCTACAATGTTATTTAATTGGACAATGTTTATCATATAAAACCTTAAATATTCTTAGAAAACTATCATAAGCCGTATCTACATGATTCTCTTCATAAATTGGTTCCCAGTCAAATGCTTTTAAATCATTTTTTAAATTTTGTCCAAAGATTCCTCTGTCCTGACCGTCTGTATAATATTTATTGTCTATTTTAGTGTTTCTGGAGTTGTTCTTGTAGACATAAAGACTGGTAGTGGTCCTGATGTCATTTATTATAACCACTCACTGTGATATTGTCTATGACTTTGTCCATATTTGCGATTAAAGTGTTCACAGTGAATGTGATCCTGCTGGTCTGCGGATTTTTGGAAACAATTACAACTGTAAATTGTATTTAATAAATTCTTCTGTCATTGATTTGGGTTGAGCAAATTGATGTTAAAGTCACCGCAAATGAACATAACTTTTTGATTTACTTTTGACAGATGTTCCTCCATCCAGTCTTTAAACAGATCAATATTAGAACTTGGTGCTCTGTATACAACTCACAATGACATTTTCTTTTTCTCCATAAATATTTCTATAGTGACACATTCTAATACGTTATCCACCACTGTTGAACATGTTTTCCATTATCTTAAAATCAGATTCCTGTCTACGAAACAAAGCAACACCACCCCCACTCTAGTTTTGTCTGTTAATGTAAACCATCTCATAACCTTCAATTCCAAAATCCATACCCCTACTGCTATTGAACCAGGTTTCCTGATCATAGCTATGATATTGAAAGGACATTTGAATTGACTTAAAAAGATGTTTGATGTTATGAAAGTTGGCATAAAGGCTTCTGCTGTTCAAATGGATTATTGGTAAACTGTTGTCCATGTTAGATGCTGCTGTTAAATAGTTTGGGTATAAGTAGTTACAGCTTTCAGTTAATGTCCAGAGAAAAAGTTATTGTCTGGATCATGTCAGTTACAGTTATCATGTGAATGATGTTCATGTACTGGAAGTTTTTTGAACTGCAGTTCATCACACTCCTGGGATGTTTTGTAGTAAATGAATGAGTCCAGTATGTGTAGAAGTTGTTCCTGTTGCCATGAAGAACAGTGAGTGTCTGCAGACCTGCTTTATGATTGCATTTGTCTGTTATTTTGGCGTGCTAC